>NW_027494982.1:0-243992 GCF_021521415.1 Bidens hawaiensis
GTTATGAGAAACTCAGACAACGACACAACTCGTACGTTATTTGTGTGGTTAAAGTTTTAAAGAAGTAGCATAATCATATGGCCATTGATAGTGGAAACTTAAAAACAGTATATTTGACTTTTGAGCTCCAACAAGATTACCTGTCAATCTGACTGACTTAAATCCCACAAAAACCCAAGTGCTGCACTGCACTGCACTGCACTGCACTGCACTGCACTTCTCTCAAAAGTCAAGTCAACCGCGTATATTTTCCGGCGATGTTTAACATCCGGTACCTTCTCTTCCTGTTACCAATAATCTACTTGCTCTCTTTGATCGCTGCTCAGATATCGATCACGCAACTTCTCCATGGCTAACATTATCAGGTAAGGATTTGCATGGGTCGGTTCTTGCCCATAACCGAGTGGTTATGATGGTTTCGGCTAATCGGTTTTTGAAGGGCTATAGCGAGTCAGTTATGGGTTAGTTAACCATGAATTTGAACCTAGCAACAAAATTGGTGATCACGAAGAGTTAGGTTGCAACAAAGTCTGCACTAGAAAAGAAATTATATTGATCTGAAAAAGCATATACAAAACATGTAACTCAATAGCCAGATTTTAATTGCTAATTGAGAACATAATATTACAAAATCTGGAAATATCAAAACTTGCCACTCTTGATTTTGAATTTGTTCACAAAAAGAATGTAGGCAACACTCGGATAATACCCATGCTATCTTCTGAATTTTCCACATCACTCTCGCTGATTTTGCTTATGCAGTTAATCAACCGCCTATATAAAAAAACTCCAAATACTACAAAGATGTTTCTTTTGCTTTTTGGTATTGGTATGGGTGACTACTGTTGCGCACGGTTCTTACTCTATCAAGGCTGGTGGCGTTTTCATGTGTAGGTAAGTAGGTTGTTTATCATTGGCAGTTTCATAGTCTCTGTCAGTGTTGTCAGGTTTGATAATGCAATAAACATGTGTTCTTTTTATCAAAGCCATGCATATAATTTAACATTAACAATTTAATGATGTTGGATTTGGTTGCTATATGTTGTTTTTGGACATGTATACTTAAGGTTTAGGTTGCTTCTGTAGTTTTAGTAGTCATTTTTTTTGTTGAAGGTTTTAGCCGGCAGTAATTGACACTTGCTTACTTGACATGCCAACTTTGGGTTGCAGCCGTGGGAGCATTGAGCCGTGTTTCAATGTCAATGGGAAGTTGTGTATTTGAGCTTCTTGCTTTCGTAATGACTAGGATGATATGTAGATATGAGTGATACGAGTCACCCGTGTTATTTTTTCTTTGTTTTGTAATGACTACGAAATTTCTAGGCACTAACCCGCGCAACTCTTGAGTTATATGAAATTTAACATTCTTTATACAAACTGTAATGCAAATTTGTATAAATAAGCTCTACATACAACTGGGGAATGCCACTGCAATTTATGATGTGTCATTGTTTTTTTTTTTTAATTCCATTTGTGGAAGTAGAGTGGATTAAAGCTCTCTGATTGTTTTGATACTCTTATTTTATGGTGTGGATTCCTAAATTAGACTTTTAGGTTGTATATCAATTAAATTGATGTGTTAGACATAAAGCATTTCATTTTTGTATTTGGCTATGGTTTCACAAACCCCCGCAACGCGGGGGGGGGGGGGGGTCGAAATCCTAGTTACTTTTAAAGAATTTATATTCTTCAAAACTAGCATACTAAACATTCGGTATGTTAAATCATGTTGGGGTTGACGGGTCAAAGTGTTTCACCAAAACATTAGCGCATACGCTATCCGTGGCAAAAACACCACAATATCCGCACACACATAAAAGCGTGACAACCGAACACAACCCATTTAATCGGTTTATCTAAACATGTCAAAGGGATTGGTGGGGTGATAATCAAGTTGTAAAGTGTAAACGTGCTTTATCGTGTTGGTGGGTTCACACCCATCCCACTTAATGGTTATGAGAAACTCAGACAACGACACAACTCGTACGTTATTTGTGTGGTTAAAGTTTAAAGAAGTAGCATAATCATATGGCCATTTGATAGTGGAAACTTAAAAACAGTATATTTGACTTTTGAGCTCCAACAAGATTACCTGTCAATCTGACTGACTTAAATCCCACAAAAACCCAAGTGCTGCACTGCACTGCACTGCACTGCACTGCACTGCACTTCTCTCAAAAGTCAAGTCAAACCGCGTATATTTTCCGGCGATGTTTAACATCCGGTACCTTCTCTTCCTGTTACCAATAATCTACTTGCTCTCTTTGATCGCTGCTCAGATATCCGATCACGCAACTTCTCCATGGCTAACATTATCAGGTAAGGATGTGCATGGGTCGGTTCTTGCCCATAACCGAGTGGTTATGATGGTTTCGGCTAATCGGTTTTGAAGGGCTATAGCGAGTCAGTTATGGGTTAGTTAACCATGAATTTGAACCTAGCAACAAAATTGGTGATCACGAAGAGTTAGGTTGCAACAAAGTCTGCACTAGAAAAGAAATTATATTGATCTGAAAAAGCATATACAAAACATGTAACTCAATAGCCAGATTTTAATTGCTAATTGAGAACATAATATTACAAAATCTGGAAATATCAAACTTGCCCACTCTTGATTTTGAATTTGTTCACAAAAAGATGTAGGCAACACTCGGATAATACCCATGCTATCTTCTAATTTCCACATCACTCTCGCTGATTTTGCTTATGCAGTTAATCAACCGCCTATATAAAAAAACTCCAAATACTACAAAGATGTTTCTTTTGCTTTTTGGTATTGGTATGGGTGACTACTGTTGCGCACGGTTCTTACTCTATCAAGGCTGGTGGCGTTTTCATGTGTAGGTAAGTAGGTTGTTTATCATTGGCAGTTTCATAGTCTCTGTCAGTGTTGTCAGGTTTGATAATGCAATAAACATGTGTTCTTTTTATCAAAGCCATGCATATAATTTAACATTAACAATTTAATGATGTTGGATTTTGGTTGCTATATGTTGTTTTTGGACATGTATACTTAAGGTTTAGGTTGCTTCTGTAGTTTTAGTAGTCATTTTTTTTTGTTGAAGGTTTTAGCCGGCAGTAATTGACACTTGCTTACTTGACATGCCAACTTTGGTTGCAGCCGTGGGAGCATTGAGCCGTGTTTCAATGTCAATGGGGAAGTTGTGTATTTGAGCTTCTTGCTTTCGTAATGACTAGGATGATATGTAGATATGAGTGATACGAGTCACCCGGTGTTATTTTTTCTTTGTTTTGTAATGACTACGAAATTCTAGGCACTAACCCGCGCAACTCTTGAGTTATATGAAATTTAACATTCTTTATACAAACTGTAATGCAAATTTGTATAAATAAGCTCTACATACAACTGGGGAATGCCACTGCAATTTATGATGTTCATTGTTTTTTTTTTTAATTCCATTTGTGGAAGTAGAGTGGATTAAAGCTCTCTGATTGTTTTGATACTCTTATTTTATGGTGTGGATCCTAAATTAGACTTTTAGGTTGTATATCAATTAAATGATGTGTTAGAATAAAGCATTCATTTTTGTATTTGGCTATGGTTTCACAAACCCCCGCAACGCGGGGGGGGGGGGGGGGGGGGGTCGAAATCCTAGTTACTTTTAAAGAATTTATATTCTTCAAAACTAGCATACTAAACATTCGGTATGTTAAATCATGTTGGGTTGACGGGTCAAAGTGTTTCACCAAAACATTAGCCATACGCTATCCGTGGCAAAAAACACCACAATATCCGCACACACATAAAAGCGTGACAACCGAACACAACCCATTTAATCGGTTTATCTAAACATGTCAAAGGGATTGGTGGGTGATAATCAAGTTGTAAAGTGTAAACGTGTTTATCGTGTTGGTGGGTTCACACCCATCCCACTTAATGGTTATGAGAAAACTCAGACAACGACACAACTCGTACGTTATTTGTGTGGTTAAAGTTTAAAGAAGTAGCATAATCATATGGCCATTTGATAGTGGAAACTTAAAAACAGTATATTTGACTTTTGAGCTCCAACAAGATTACCTGTCAATCTGACTGACTTAAATCCCACAAAAACCCAAGTGCTGCACTGCACTGCACTGCACTGCACTGCACTTCTCTCAAAAGTCAAGTCAACCGCGTATATTTTCCGGCGATGTTTAACATCCGGTACCTTCTCTACCTGTTACCAATAATCTACTTGCTCTCTTTGATCGCTGCTCAGATATCCGATCACGCAACTTCTCCATGGCTAACATTATCAGGTAAGGATGTGCATGGGTCGGTTCTTGCCCATAACCCGAGTGGTTATGCATGGTTTCGGCTAATCGGTTTTCGAAGGGCTATAGCGAGTCAGTTATGGGTTAGTTAACCATGAATTTGAACCTAGCTAGAAATAGCTCAAAAACAATATGACTGGGTATTATTTGGGAATGAAAATTTGTGCTTGATATTTTTTACTATAGAATGTTATGTATTATATTAGTATGCTAAAAAATACATATAATCTATAATATTAATAACACATGTAATTGGTCCTGGTTTCATTTTCACGTGTATGAAAACCTTGTTAACCACTATTTTCGCTTTTCAAGAAAACACTAAACCAGCCCAATCGGTTTTTCATACCGATTAGGTTTCATCGGTTAATTCAATTATGCATGGGCGGGCTCTTAGGGTGTGCCAAGTGGGTGGCCGCCCGGGGGCACTTTTTTCGGGTGCATAAAAGTTTTAAAAAATTCCCGATGTTATATATGTATAATACCCAAACGTTTATAATCCCACTATTTTTATAGTACTCAAACACCTTTTAGACCCACTTTTTTAGATTACCCAAAGATTTATAGGCCCACAAAAATGCAAGTACTTTTTAATTAATCAACATAGGTTAAATAAATAAAAATAAAAGAAACGAATAGGCGGGATAACATCAAAACAAATATGCAGAAAGGAGTTTTTCGACATTATAGTTGTTGAAATCTTGTTTTCGATCCACAATGTCCCAAGAAAGATTTAGCGGGTTGGTGATGATAGCTATCGAGAACGGAACATTAGAGAGCATAGACTGTGAAGAGTTGATTCACCAATTTGCTATCAAGAATGTTAAGAGAGCTTCACAAATCCTCATTAGCTATTAGCCTATTCAATATGTCATAAACTCATTCTAATACCATGATTTTGCTAATTGTTATGTTTATCGCTATAACTTTAATCGGCATAAAAAAAATGTTTACATTATTTAATATGTTAAGGTTTAAGGGACATTTTTTTTTGCCTGCCCCGGGGCACGTGAATTCTCAGAGCCGACCCCTGCAATTATGGGTCGGTTAATTCAGTTATATGCGCACACCCCATTTAACAGGCATAACATGTATAATGTGTATGCATCTTTCTTTCTTATGATATGTTCTTAAAATCAACTTGCAGGAAAGCGCCCATTAGTGGTCGCAAATGGTGGATTTTCAGGCCTATTTCCTTCTTCCAGCTACAATGCCTATGAGCTAGCTCTGGTCACTAGCGTACCCGATGTAATTCTGTTGTGTGATGTACATTTAACTAAAGATAACTTTGGCATATGTTTCCCAAATATTAATCTTCAAAATTATTCTACAATCGCTACAATGGTTGCTAATAGAAAAAACACGTATAAAGTCAACGGAGTACCTGTAAAAGGATACTTTCCTGTTGACTTCACCATTTCTGACCTACAAAAAGTCTTCTGTAAGTTCATGCATGTGACACCCGGTAATTTCCCAATCCTATAAACTAAGTAATCAACCTAATAATTAGGTGATTGTGAATATTATGCGCGTTATATTAGAATCAGCGCGGACATGTGTTATGTGCGCCGTGCGCGAGCGCGCTATATTAGAATCAGCGCGGGCATGTGTTATGTGCGCCGTGCGCGAGCGCGCTATATTAGAATCAACGCGGGCATGTGTTATGTGCGCCCTGCGCGAGCGCGCTATGTTAGAATCAGCGCGGGCACGTTATGTGCGCCCTGCGCGAGCGCGCGATGTAAGAACCAGCGTGGGCATATGTTATATGCGCCATGCGCGAATGTTTTGGCTTTATGTTTTCATGTAACTTAACTTTATGTTGTCTAATGGGTTGACCGTCCCGCATGATGCTAAGGCGGGTGCATCCCAAATCGTTTATGCGCGTGCAGAAGGGGAACTAACCTCCCCGCATGGCGGGAACATTGAGAGTTAGTTTGTCTGAAGCTCCAAGATGGAATTGACTTCAACATAACTGATCACTATGTTGAAATACCAAGACCACCTGGAGAATCTACAAATGAAACTCAATGTCCCTGACTGCGAGAAGGTTACAAACCTACCCGCAGCAAAGAAATGTCCTTCACGCAGAAAGCTATGCGCACAAAGTTATACGCGCAGAACACTTAGTCTATTCTCCAGATGTAAGGAGATTATTCCCGCCCAAAAGGAAACAGTAGCGTGTTTCAGAGATTTCCACTTTTTAACTGTACACTGACAAAAGCATCTGAAAAAGCATACTGTAACATGAAAAGTCAACTGTCAGCCACCCTACTCTCACCAACCACAAACCTGCATGTCCTGTCCAAATCAAATCAGAATCCACTCCTCCACTTTTAAATAAATAATAATAATTTCCATACTTTATCATCATTACACCTAGATATGAAAAGATTACAATCCCCTAAAGCAAGGGATTGTGTTCCCTGAATCTTGCCTATAAATATGTAACCCAAATTATCACCCAAACACACTTCAAACTTCTCTCTTAAGAACTGCAACCTTGCACTAATCATCTCCCAAGCATCCGTTGTTTTCATTTCCGATCCTGTTACTAGACCTTCAATTCCGAGGCCAACACCAAGAAAACCCGAATCTCGATTAATCCCTTAACAAGAAACACAGGTGAGTCTCATAGCCCCTATTTTCACTATTTTCACTGTTTTTAAACTGTTTTCGGGGCGAGGGACACGTACTTAAATTACGATTTATCATGGTATACTTACAAGTTATGCAAACGATTGTGTTTAAATTATGTTTCATGATGAGCAATGCAAACGGTTATCTATGGTTTACGATGTATGTGCGCCAGAATTCGAGTAAGTGATCACTTTACCATTGGAACTCTAAGGGTAGGGACTGCTGGTTTGATCCACCCACTCGTAGGGGTCGCACCTCTTTGCATGGACGAGTGCCTAGTATGGTCATGGGGCAGTACTATGGGATTGAGCCCGCTCGTAGGGGTCGCGCCTCTTTGCATGGACGAGCGCCTTGTTTTCCGGCACAACGTCCGCGCGTAACCCGCGGGACGGAATTATTGATTAGCTCGTAGGGGCAGCGCCTCTTTGCATAGACGAGCACGGTTTTTCAGAAATATCCACGCGTAACCCGCGGGACGGCATTACATTATTTAGCTCGTAGTGGCAGCGCCACTTTGCATGGACGAGCACGTTTTCCAGAAACGTTCGCAGCGTAACCCGCGGAACGGATCTATCAGAAATATGTTGTCAGATCTATGTTTTCATACGGATTATCAAGCATATGTTTAGACATGAAATCAGAAATGTATTTCAATATGATTTTTATCAAGACTATGATGCAATGCGATTTATCAAGTTACTAAAACTTGTGAACTCACTCAGTTTATACTGATTCAAATGTTTTACGTGTCTTTCAGGAGATAACTAGGTAGCGCATGGAGTCACACTTAGAGCACCTCACGCTGAACATCTAAAACTAGCTTTTTGGAAGATTTTAGTTCTATCCCTTCGATGCGCGTGGTTGTTCCCGCTGCGCAAGGGGATATGGCGTGGAAATCTTCAACAGTTTTTATACTTGGATGTTTTTATGTAATTTTTAAACAATGTAATGTAATTGTATTAAACATTTCATGCGCAATGAAAATCTTACTTTGAATGTTTGCAATGGCCCGTGCTTAATTATCAATCCCCACTCGCGCGCGCCCGGCTGTTTCCGCCGCTCAGGGCCGGGTGTGACAGATTGGTATCAGAGCACTGGTTATAGCGAACTAGGAAAAGAAGTTTTAACCTAGACTATAACCGTTGGGGAATCGCATGAAATATTTTTCAAAGAAAATATTTTCAAAAGAAACTATACACACACTTAGGAACACTGGTCACACAGTGTCTAGTGAATAAAGATAAGAACATTATGTGCTCAGAGTACATGCGCTAAGTTTGATATATTTTCACTCTTTTAAAGCGAGAATGCCTCCAACTAGAGCCAAGGGAATTACCATGACACCCGAGGAACTCGCGGAAATAATCGCGCAAGCGATCGCAACACATGAGGCCAGCAAGGCCGAATCTAGTCAGGGTCGTCAGGAGAACGAGACCCCAGAACCCGAATCAGGAGCCTTGGACAAAGGGTGCTCCTATAAGACATTTATGGCCTGTAGGCCTTGGCCATTCAAGGGTACCGATGGGGCCATTGGACTCTACAACTGGATTGACAAGATGGAGACAGTTCTCTCCATTAGCGGATGTAGTGAGAACCAGAAGGTCCTTTACGCGACCTGCATGTTCCAAGAAGCAGCTTCGTCTTGGTGGAAGCTTCAAGTGAAGACCTTGGGGCGAGAAGTTGCTCTTCACAAGACCTGGGAGGAACTGAAGGAAATGTTGATGAGAAAGTTCTGCTCTCGCGCAGAAATTCAGAGTCTGCAACAGGAATTCTGGAACCACACCATGGTAGGAACGGATATCGACGCCTACAACAACCGGTTCAACGAGCTTTGCCAGTTGGTGCCAGACATGGCAAACACGGAGGAAAAGAAGATCGAGAGGTATATCTTTGGGTTACCTCCTGTTGTTAGGGTTCCGCTCAACGCCGCAGCACCTCCAACCTTTGATGAGGCGGTAGCGCGGGCCATCACCCTTACAAGGGATACGGTCCGTGCGGGTATGTTGACTACGCGCGGAATCGAGCAGCGAACCTCTGATCCCAAGAGGAAGTGGAACTCTCACCACCGAGGGTCCGACTCCAAGCAGCCACCGTTCAAGAAGCAAGAAAGCGCAAGGACTTATGCGATTCAGGCCGCGGAGCCACCGCGAAAAGGATACAGCGGGCCTCGCCCATGGTGCAGCAAATGCAAGTATCACCACGAGGGTGAATGCGCAAGAATCGAATGCGCCAAATGTGGCAGACCAGGGCACAAGACGATGAATTGCCGTATCAGAAAAGCTGGAGCGAGCGACAACTGCTACGCATGCGGGAAGCCAGGGCATTTTAGTCGGGATTGCCCGCAAAAGGGAAACCAAGCTCGCGGGAGAGCTTTTGTGATCGGCGCGGGCGAAGCTAAAGAAGAGCCGAATGTGGTAACCGGTACGTTTTTGCTTAACGGCCATTTTGCATCTGTCTTATTTGATACTGGAGCTGACCTAAAATTTATATCCGCTGAGTTTAAAGACTCCCTAAGCTTAGCGACCAGTAGGCTAGACACACCTTATACTATAGAACTAGCCAATGGTAGGCAGTTATGCGCGATCGAAAGAACTGAACAATGTGTAATAGTCATGGGAGGTCACGGGTTTAATATTAACATGTTGCCAATAGACTTGGGAAGTTTTGACATTGTGGTAGGTATGGATTGGTTAGTCGAGAACCACGCGGAAGTTATTTGCCATGAGAAGCAGGTTCGGGTCCCACTGTTGAACGGAGAGACCTTGGTAATTCAAGGGGAAAGAAGGGGAGTTGCGACAAAACTGATTTCGTGCCTAAAGGCGCGCAAGTGCCTAAGGAAAGGGTGCTACGCCTTCCTGGCGCATGTAGTAGAGAAGAAAGGAGATGAGCGAAGAATTGAAGACTTACCAGTAGTGCGCGAATTTCCAGAAGTTTTTCCTGAAGATTTGCCCGGATTACCGCCACCGCGACAAGTCGAATTTCGTATTGATTTAGTCCCAGGAGCTGCGCCAGTAGCTCGAGCGCCTTATCGACTAGCTCCATCTGAGATGCAAGAGCTATCCAATCAATTACAGGAACTATTGGATAAGGGTTTCATACGCCCAAGCTTTTCACCTTGGGGAGCTTCAGTACTGTTTGTTAAGAAGAAGGATGGTTCGTTCAGAATGTGTATTGACTACAGGGAGCTGAACAAGCTGACAGTCAAGAATCGGTACCCCTTACTGAGGATTGACGACTTATTTGACCAGTTGCAGGGATCCAGTTATTATTCGAAAGTAGACCTACGGTCAGGATACCACCAACTTAGGGTCCATGAGGAAGATGTGCCGAAAACAGCCTTCCGAACTAGATACGGCCATCATGAGTTCTTAGTGATGCCTTTCGGGCTAACTAATGCGCCGGCTGTATTCATGGATCTGATGAACCGCGTGTGCAAACCATATTTGGACAAGTTTGTGATTGTATTTATAGATGATATTCTGATTTACTCTCGGACCAAGGCCGAGCATGAGCAACACCTGAGATTGATTTTGGAATTGTTGAAGAAAGAAAAGTTGTATGCGAAGTTTTCCAAGTGTGAGTTTTGGCTTAGAGAAGTTCACTTTCTCGGTCACGTTGTAAACGAGAAAGGAATACACGTTGATCCTTCCAAAGTCAAGGCCATCGAAAACTGGGAAGCGCCAAAAACCCCAACTGAGGTGAGGCAATTCCTAGGACTAGCTGGCTACTATCGACGCTTCATTGAGAACTTCTCCAAGATAGCTCTACCTCTGACCGCGCTAACTCAGAAAGACAAGAAGTTTGTTTGGGGCGAAAATCAGGAAGCGGCGTTTCAAATGTTGAAACAGAAGTTATGTAGTGCGCCAATTTTGTCTCTGCCCGAGGGGACGGATGACATCGTCGTTTACTGCGACGCTTCACATCAGGGACTCGGATGTGTCCTTATGCAGTGAGACAAAGTCATAGCGTATGCCTCACGCCAACTCAAGACCAATGAAAAGAACTACACAACGCATGATCTGGAACTTGGAGCGGTTGTCTTCGCGCTAAAGATTTGGCGCCATTACCTCTATGGTACAAAGTGTATAATCTTTACGGATCACAAGAGCCTTCAACATATATTTGATCAAAAGGATTTAAACATGAGGCAACGAAGATGGGTTGAATTGTTGAATGATTATGATTGTGAAATAAAGTATCACCCTGGAAAGGCGAATGTGGTAGCAGACGCGCTAAGTAGGAAGGAGCGAATAAAAACGCTACGAGTCAAGGCTCTAAAACTGACCATTCGCGCAGAGCTCTCTACCCGCATCCGAGACGCTCAACAAGAAGCCTTGAAACCAGAGTTTGTTAAAAACGAATCCCTTGGGGGTATGATTAAGAGTTTGGAACTTAAAGAGAACGGCAATCTATATTTCGCTAACCGCATATGGGTCCCTCTCAAGGGAGGATTGCGCGAGCAAGTATTAAACGAAGCTCACAAGACGCGGTATTCCGTACATCCTGGCGCAGACAAGATGTACCAAGATGTTAAAGCGCTGTATTGGTGGCCCAATCTTAAAGGCGCCATCGCGACATATGTCAGTAAGTGCCTGACGTGTTCGAAGGTAAAGGCTGAATACCAGAAGCCGTCGGGGTTACTTCAGCAGCCAGAAATTCCCATGTGGAAGTGGGAACAAATCTCTATGGACTTCATCACCAAACTGCCAAGGACACCTGGGGTTACGACACGATCTGGGTTATTGTAGATCGGCTAACTAAGTCAGCGCACTTCCTGCCGATCAAGGAAACCGATAAGATGGAAAAGTTAGCCCGATTGTATATTCGAGAAGTAGTTTCAAAACATGGAGTCCCAGTGTCCATCATTTCTGATAGAGATAGTCGGTTCACCTCAAGGTTTTGGAGATCGTTACAAGGGGCTTTAGGTACTCGTCTTGACATGAGTACAGCTTATCATCCCCAAACGGATGGACAAAACGAGCGAACAATCCAGACATTGGAAGATATGTTGCGCGCGTGCGCAATCGATTTCGGGGGTAGCTGGGATACTCATCTCCCATTGGTTGAATTTTCATACAACAACAGTTATCACACAAGCCTCAAGGCTGCGCCGTTTGAAGCTTTGTATGGGCGCAAGTGTAGATCCCCACTGTGCTGGGCTGAAGTGGGTGACAAGCAAATGACTGGTCCAGAATTGATCCAAGAAACAACAGACAAGATTTTTCAGATACGGGATCGCCTTAAGACAGCGCGCGACAGACAGAAGAGCTACGCAGATGTGCGAAGGAAACCGTTGGAGTTTCAAGTAGGGGATAGAGTACTTTTGAAAGTCTCTCCATGGAAAGGAGTCCCCCGTTTCGGCAAGCGAGGAAAGTTGAATCCGCGCTACATTGGACCATTTGAGATCCTGGAAAGGATCGGTCCGGTTGTTTATAAACTCCGTTTACCCGCCGAACTCAGTGGATTTATGATACGTTTCATGTGTCCAACCTCAAAAAGTGTTTATCTGACGAAACGTTGATTCTACCGTTGGAAGAGATTCACATCGACAAACATCTGCACTTCGTAGAAGAGCCTATAGCCGTAACCGATTGGAAAGAACAAAAGTTGCGCAGAAGTCGAATCAAGTTAGTAAAGGTTCAATGGAACTCAAGGCGTGGGCCTGAATTCACTTGGGAAAGAGAAGATCAAATGCGCCAGAAATACCCACACCTCTTTCAGAGCATGGCTTCTGCCAGCGACGTCTCCTAAATTTCGGGACGAAATTCTCTTAACAGGGGGAAAATGTGACACCCGGTAATTTCCCAATCCTATAAACTAAGTAATCAACCTAATAATTAGGTGATTGTGAATATTATGCGCGCTATATTAGAATCAGCGAGGGCATGTGTAATGTGCGCCGTGCGCGAGCGCGCTATATTAGAATCAGCGCGGGCATGTGTTATGTGCGCCGTGCGCGAGCGCGCTATATTAGAATCAGCGCGGGCATGTGTTATGTGCGCCCTGCGCGAGCGCGCTATGTTAGAATCAGCGCGGGCACGTTATGTGCGCCCTGCGCGAGCGCGCGATGTAAGAACCAGCGTGGGCATATGTTATATGCGCCATGCGCGAATGTTTTGGCTTTATGTTTTCATGTAACTTAACTTTATGTTGTCTAATGGGTTGACCGTCCCGCATGATGCTAAGGCGGGTGCATCCCAAATCGTTTATGCGCGTGCAGAAGGGGAACTAACCTCCACGCATGGCGGGAACATTGAGAGTTAGTTTGTCTGAAGCTCCAAGATGGAATTGACTTCAACATAACTGATCACTATGTTGAAATACCAAGACCACCTGGAGAATCTACAAATGAAACTCAATGTCCCTGACTGCGAGAAGGTTACAAACCTACCCGCAGCAAAGAAATGTCCTTCACGCAGAAAGCTATGCGCACAAAGTTATACGCGCAGAACACTTAGTCTATTCTCCAGATGTAAGGAGATTATTCCCGCCCAAAAGGAAACAGTAGCGTGTTTCAGAGATTTCCACTTTTTAACTGTACACTGACAAAAGCATCTGAAAAAGCATACTGTAACATGAAAAGTCAACTGTCAGCCATCCTACTCTCACCAACCACAAACCTGCATGTCCTGTCCAAATCAAATCAGAATCCACTCCTCCACTTTTAAATAAATAATAATAATTTCCATACTTTATCATCATTACACCTAGATATGAAAAGATTACAATCCCCTAAAGCAAGGGATTGTGTTCCCTGAATCTTGCCTATAAATATGTAACCCAAATTATCACCCAAACACACTTCAAACTTCTCTCTTAAGAACTGCAACCTTGCACTAATCATCTCCCAAGCATCCGTTGTTTTCATTTCCGATCCTGTTACTAGACCTTCAATTCCGAGGCCAACACCAAGAAAACCCGAATCTCGATTAATCCCTTAACAAGAAACACAGGTGAGTCTCACAGCCCCTATTTTCACTATTTTCACTGTTTTTAAACTGTTTTCGGGGCGAGGGACACGTACTTAAATTACGATTTATCATGGTATACTTACAAGTTATGCAAACGATTGTGTTTAAATTATGTTTCATGATGAGCAATGCAAATGGTTATCTATGGTTTACGATGTATGTGCGCCAGAATTCGAGTAAGTGATCACTTTACCATTGGAACTCTAAGGGTAGGGACTGCTGGTTTGATCCACCCACTCGTAGGGGTCGCACCTCTTTGCATGGACGAGTGCCTAGTATGGTCATGGGGCAGTACTATGGGATTGAGCCCGCTCGTAGGGGTCGCGCCTCTTTGCATGGACGAGCGCCTTGTTTTCCGGCACAACGTCCGCGCGTAACCCGCGGGACGGAATTATTGATTAGCTCGTAGGGGCAGCGCCTCTTTGCATAGACGAGAACGGTTTTTCAGAAATATCCACGCGTAACCCGCGGGACGGCATTACATTATTTAGCTCGTAGTGGCAGCGCCACTTTGCATGGACGAGCACGTTTTCCAGAAACGTTCGCGCGTAACCCGCGGAACGGATCTATCAGAAATATGTTGTCAGATCTATGTTTTCATACGGATTATCAAGCATATGTTTAGACATGAAATCAGAAATGTGTTTCAATATGATTTTTATCAAGACTATGATGCAATGCGATTTATCAAGTTACTAAAACTTGTGAACTCACTCAGTTTATACTGATTCAAATGTTTTACGTGTCTTTCAGGAGATAACTAGGTAGCGCATGGAGTCACACTTAGAGCACCTCACGCTGAACATCTAAAACTAGCTTTTTGGAAGATTTTAGTTCTATCCCTTCGATGCGCGTGGTTGTTCCCGCTGCGCAAGGGGATATGGCGTGGAAATCTTCAACAGTTTTTATACTTGGATGTTTTTATGTAATTTTTAAACAATGTAATGTAATTGTATTAAACATTTCATGCGCAATGAAAATCTTACTTTGAATGTTTGCAATGGCCCGTGCTTAATTATCAATCCCCACTCGCGCGCGCCCGGCTGTTTCCGCCGCTCAGGGCCGGGTGTGACAATGCATCATTTTCGGTTTCATACAGTTAGTTGTCAATGATATAATGTCTATGTTTAGTATGGTTAATGATAAAAGGATAATATTACTATTATTGTTACAGTAACACAAGGGATCTACTATAGGAGCCCGTGTTTTGATGACTCTTCCAGCATTCTTACTGTTGATGACGTGGCCGGGTTAGAACCACCGGGGCTGTGGTTGAACATCCAGCATGATGTGTTTTACCGCCAGCATAATTTGAGCATGAGAAGTTATGTCTTGGCTGCTTCAAGAAAATTTGGTATTAAATATATTTCATCACCTGAAGTGAATTTTCTTAGAAGTATTGTGACAAAATTTAATCCAAAAACAACCAAATTAGTTTTTCGGTTTCTTAGACCGGGTGACACCGAGCCTACAACTAAACAAACATATCGTCATCTTTTGAGGAATCTGACATTTATCACAACATTTGCACAAGGAATTATTGTTCCTAAAACATACATATGGCCTGTCAGTAGTGATTTCTATTTGCAACCGGCTACTACTTTGGTAACCGATGCTCATAAAGCGGGTCTAGAAGTTTTTGCTTCTGATATGGCAAATGATGTGCAACTCGCGTACAATTACAGTTATGACCCTGCACTTGAGTATCTCCAATATGTTGAAAACGGTGCGTTTTCTGTTGATGGTGTGCTTTCTGATAACCCAATAACTCCATCTGTAACATTTGGTAAGTCATTAATATTATGTTTCTTGTCTTGTTGCTCTTCAAGATTCTAATTTCTATGCATGTAATATTACAGATTGCCTTTCAAACTTGGGGAAAAACAAAACTCAAGGTACATATATTATTCTGGATATTAAACTATATTAATATATTATTAATGATGACGTGGTTTTTTTCTTTATGATTTGTTCAGAAAAACCTTTAATTATATCAAATGAAGGAGCAAGTGGTGATTACCCGGGGTTACTGATTTGGCATATCAAAAAGCTGTTAATGACGGTGCAGATATTATCGATTGTCCGGTTCAAATAACGAGTGATGGGATACCTTTTTGTCTAGGTTCAATAAACCTCCTTGGTAGAACGAATGTTGAGCGGTCGGGATTTACTAGTTTTATATCAACGATTCCTGACCTTCAAACCGGTCCTGGAATATTTACCTTCAGTCTCACTTGGGACCAGATTCAGACCTTACAACGTAAGTATTCTACTTGCTAGTTTTATATCATTATTCATTAACGTTACGGTTTTTCTTATATTCTTATTTCTTTTTTCTTTTATGTTTTAGCTGTAATGCGCAACCCATTTTCAAACTTTGGTTTTTCGAGAAATCCAAGATTCAAAAAATCTGGCAACTTTATGAAACTATCTGACTTTTTGGAGTTTGCTAGTAATGCTACTTCAGTTTCTGGTGTCTTGATCAACATTAAAGTGAGTCACAAGTCAACATAATTTCATTCATTTATTAACTCATACAAAAGTGATACCATTTTTGTTGTCACAACTTGCAGAATGCAGCTTACTTAGCTGCTAATCAAGGATTGAGTGTAACAGATGCGGTAATGAACGTTTTAAATAAATCTAGAACAAATAAACAAAGGACCAAGAAAATTTTGATCGCGTCACCGGATAGTGCGGTTCTGAAACTTTTCAAGGCAAGAAGCAAAAGACATGAGCTTGTTTATGAAATTGATGAGAATATAAGTGATGTCCTCAATTCGACCGTCACAGATATACGTGAATTTGCCAATTCTGTTATTATTGGGAAGGAATCTGTGTTTCCTAAAAACAGTGGATTTCTTGGTGATCAAACTGAAGTTGTTGCAAAGCTTCATGCTTTCAAGCTCCCTGTGTATGTAAAGGTTTTTGATAATGAGTTTGTTTCACAGCCATTCGACTTCTTTTCAGACCCGTATGTTGAAATTAACACGTATGTTAACGGTGCTGGTGTCAATGGTGTCATTACATCTTATCCAGCCACTGCTTCCAAATACAGAAGTAAGTTTATTTATTTTGTGAATTGTTTGTTTTGACTTTGTCAGTCAAACTGGTATATGTCACATATAGTTTTTTTAGTTTTCTCATGATTCCTTCCTCTCTGTATATACTTATTAATTTATAAGTTTTGGTGGGATTTAGGGAACCGTTGTCTAGGGTTAGCAGCGGACAAGATACCAGCATACATGAGTCCAGCAGGACCTGGCCAGTTATTATCACTCATGACACCTCTAATGATGCCACCGGCTGCGGCTCCTAATCCTGTTTTGAAAGATGCTGACGTGGCTCAAGGACCCGTACCTCCTACAAAACCATCTGGCAGTGCAGCTACACTCTAAAACTGTGGTGAGGATTCTGCTTATTGTTGTTGCTTTTGATACCGAGTACTGTCTGTAATTTGAATTTAATTTGGCATTTGTATGTATTAACATATTTGTGGTATACGAATCGTGAACTTAAATCAAGCATGATAAATCTTGAATCTTCAATACCAAATAACCATACATGACATCATCCCCTCCATGGGGAATTTGTAAGAACCTCTATACTATGCTACATTTTCTGTTAATACAGTTGGAAGGACGTCAACCTACTAGCAAGTTGCAAAACGCTATGTGCGCATACTCCTAACAAAAATGACATTAACTATATGACACCTCCTCAACAAAAAAGAAAAATAAACATAAGATGGTCCTAACTCCCTGCATCTCAAAGCCTGCAGATGGATGACATATCATTATAATCATATGCATCGGTTAAACTTCTCTAAAACACCTCGATCATTCATACGGATTTCTAAACGTTCTCAAAAGATTCGGGATATCATAAGCGAGCATGTCATCAACACCTTGTATCATTTTCGACTTCACTCTTTCAAATTTGTCTATATTGTAACCGTTTAACGCCTGTCTAAAGGTATCAATATTTGGGAAATCACCCGGTGGTAAATGATGCTCCCGTTGAATCTTTTCAAAAACTTGTTCAAGATTATCAATTAGCCTCTGTTGAGCCTTCGTCTTCCCGATCCAGCTTGGCATCTCCTTTTTTAACTGGTTGATGATGTAAGCGTGAATCTTTGCTGATCTAGCTCGTTTCACAAACTCGTTTATCTGTATATGATATATAAGCTATAAGGTTGATAACATAAAAAAAAAAGAAACATACTTTCTTAAACTGCATGAAAATATCTCTCAACTTAGTTTTAATATTATTTAAAGAGCAAATATCATTTAAAACCAACATACTGTTATGCAAATTCCTTTTACATGTTAACATGGAACAAAAGAGCGAAAAAAAAAATAGTTTTAAACAACTTGGAACTGGTACATCCGGTTGTTTTGCTTATGTGTCTATTCTTTATCCCAGTTGTTTTTTTAAAACAATTTGGATGTACCTGTTCCAAGTTGTTTAAAAATGAAATTTCACAACTTTGTTTAAGTTTAACATGTAAAGGGATTTTAATATGCAATAAAATGCTGAGGGGCTTTGGTAAGAAAATATGGAAAATATGTTGGTTTTTTATGTTATTTGCGCTCCTTAATTTGTCAAAAATACACAAAAAAAGTAAGTCCCTCATGCTACTTTTTATAATAGCGTCTTGTTATCTTTTAAAATGGTCAAAATAAGACCGTATAAATTTTAAAATGGTCAAGATGAGTCTAAGGGATAACAAATCTCTATTTTAAACTTTTTTGCTTATGTTCGTGCATTATAGACAAGTTTAGGGGATTTAATATACCTAAACTCGACTGAGGGGCTTTTTCATCTATTTTTGACAAATTTAGGGACTTTAATATACCTGAATCAGGCTGGGTGACTTTTTCACTCAAAATTTGATTGGTCTTTTATGGTATTTGCACCAAGTTAGTACATAACCAAACCCAAATTAAATAAAAAATTAAAATGAAAAATTAACTCACTCTACGGTCACAAGACTTTTTAGGTATGTCCTTTAAGTCATTAAGAAGGTCATCCTGCTCTTTCTCAAATAACACTGCCCCGAGTGGCCCATCGTCAGTTGTGTTAATTGGTTTGTCATTAAACGAACTGGCCTCAAAAGATAAAACATGTGAGTTTATAAAACCAAAAACAGTTGACCAAGGCCAAATGCTAAAATGGCAATCATAGCATACCCGATGTAAACACGCATAACCTCTGGTGTGTTTAAAACTTTACCAAGTGACCACATTAGTGCACCATACACTCTCATGAGCTACAAAACAAAAATAAATTTTAAACAATACTAATCACTAACCAACTTAGAATAAACAATATTAATATTGACCAACAAGTTTTTTTCTTACTTGTTGGGTATCAACTTGATCAGCCTTGTTCAAGACCACACGGATTTTGTCATCATGTCCTCTTAAAGATGATATGACACGCTTGAATTCATCACTTATATCGAGTTTATGAGGATCAAATAGAAGTAAAATCATATCACATTTTGCAGCAAACCACGACGTGACACCTGTGAAGTCATAGCTTCTTTCTGTTCTTTGTTTCTCTCCTGATAGAACTCCGGGAGTGTCGATAAATGTGATATGCTCCAACAACTATTTTAGCCAAACACAAAACATATGATCAGTTTTATAGAAAATTAAAGAATATATTATTCTCACAAAATTTGCATGCTTTAATAATAACTTACAGGATGAGCCATTTGAGAGCACTGGAATTTAGACAAGAATGCACTTCCAAAAGTAGTTAGACCGTTAAATGGCATGTCTGCTTGAACAGCAACCGTATTCCCGGGAATACTTCTCTCATCAGTTCCATTCTGCATAGAGCAAAAGAAATAAGAAAGATTGTTTCAACCATTTTAATTTATTTTGCAATTTTATAAAATCCAACAAGTTCAACTGCCATATAAAGTATCCTAAAAGGATCTACGACATACCATGACCGCAACGAATCTATCTGTTGTAGGCTCAGGGCCAATATGTGCTCCTGACGGAAAGATACAACAATAAGAAACAAAGATAGAGTTGTGGTAGACGTGGCAAAATGGGTGGGTCGGGTAACTAGTCTATTTAGTTGGGGTGTAAATGAGCCGAGAGCCCTAGCTCGACTTGGCTTGTTTAACTTACAGAGAGCTCGAGCCCGGCTCGTTTCAAGCTCTATATTAAAGCTTGAGCTCGGCTCGTGAGTTGTTTTTCAAGCTCGAGCTCAGCCAAGGATTGATTCATTTATTACATATTAATTAATTTATATAAATATTTTTATATTTATTTTTGACATATATTTCAATCATAACTTTATATATAACATAATATATATTATATAGTTATTTCTAACATGATTTTTATATACTAATTATTAGATAATGTATATCACATAAAAATAATAAAAAATTAGGCTCGTGAGCTGGCTCAAGTTCGATAAGTGAAGCTCGGGCTTGGGCTCGTTTATTAAACAAGATTATCTTAGGCTCGAGCTCGGGTTCATTTAAGCTCGATTAGAGCCTTTAATGAGCCGATCTCGAGTATCTCATGTCTCACGATCCCATTCGGGCACTTTTTTGTAGGGCTGAGATTGGGTTAATCTTAAACATTTCCTACTAGATATTGTATAAAAGTCGAATAAAATGATTTGAACTATTTTATTTATTTTATTTTTTGCGTGGCATTTACTAGACATAAAACATAACCTGAATTGACCTATTTGTAAGTTATTTGATCAAAATTGTCACCTCTAACAGGCATTGTTGGTGGGGTCAGGAGTGATCGAAGAACATACCTGGATAACCACTTCTAAGCAAATGTTTTATGAATGTTGTTTTCCCAGTTGAGTATTGACCCAAAAGCATCACCATAGGTTTGGCTTCAAAATCACTGTTGGTCTAAAACAAGCAACAGCAACAATTCACAAGGAAACTAATTATTATTGGTTTACAAATAATCCACATAATGGTTTAAAGTTCATTTGAAACACTATCTAACTTACCAATGTGGGAGAAACAAACTCATTAAACCGATGCATGGTTTCTAAAGGCTTTAGTTTCTGAATGTATAGCTTCTTCAGGCCATCGACGATTGACGTAACAGACTTTAAGGGAATCTAAGCATTCACAAAGAATACTGGGATAAAAAACATTTTTCTAAAAATATTCAAACTTGTTGAAGATTAATCATAATACCTTCTTTGTATGCTTTCCGTTAGCAGAAATCTCAACCTGAGAACCGCCACCTGAAAGAGTATAAAAACTGTACATTAGACAATATCCTCTTGCTTTTTTTCCCAAAAGACATAGTAATTACCATTGAAATCAACATCGCTTGACTTTTGATGTCGCTTGTGTTTCTGCAAATATTGATAAACATATTAGTGCATCTTTTTCGTTTATTCTGCTAAAAAAACCGATGCCATACTTACCGCTAGTAACATATCCAGACCCTCCATCGTTGGTGGTTTCAAATCTTCAGCATTAACTGCAAAAACCAAGTTTTTCACCCGAAAACATATGATCAATCATATGAATTTACTAACAAATGACATAGTTTCAAAGAAATCAAGTGAGGTGTATAAGTTCCTGCCTGAGTCTACAAGGTCACTGCTCACTGTATGTCCGGTTTGAGCCAAAGAAATCAACTGATATTCACACAAATTGTAAAATATGAGTTTCTATAGCTGTCCAATGTAAGAAAGATATAATGAATGAACAAATTAACCACCTGCATCGCAGTAACAAACTCTTTGAAAGAAAGAAACCCTTGTCTTTTGGTATCCGCAATCGCCCACACCTTATAAAATCAAATTAGGCTTCAGTAATACAAAATCCAAATTCCTCCACCAGGCAAACTCGAGCTCAGCACATGAGTAGTTTTTTAAGCTCGAGTTTGGTTCATTTATTATTCATTAATTACTTTATTTTTTATTAGTTTACTCTAAATACGGCAATGTAGAAATAATATGCAGGATTAAAAACCTGTTTGAGATCTTGTCGAGATAAATTGGACATGGCGAAAAACTTGATGGCATCATTTCCGGTAACGCGTCCATCGCCATCTGAAGATGCATAAATATTAATAACAAGATCAATTTTGATCAACTGAAATAATAATAATAATAATAATAATAATAATAATAATAATAAATAATAATAATAATAATAATAATAATAAGTTAAACCTGAGTCAGCGCAAAGGAACCAATCTTGATAGAGCTTGTGATGTTCCTTAGAACAGCGATTGATCGGAGCCGAAGCAATATCCATTGCAACCGAAAATCTGAAATTATTATTACGATAACAATTCCAGATTCTCGAGGGGCTCCAAATCAAATCAAATCAAAAGGTGTGATTCGTTTCTATTGATTCAACCAACTTTTATTTATTTAGAATGAATCGAATCGAATAGAAACGAGTTGAATAATCGAAATGAATGAATGTTGAAAAATTGCAAGTGATGATGAAATTTGGTTTCCTTTATTCACTCCTCCGTTTGAGGCGCCAAACCTCACAGATTTTGGATGATCTCAGTTGCATAACTAACGGCTACGGAAGTGGGTGGGTGGGCCCCAAAAATAATAATATTATTATATTTATACAAACTAGGATTTAGACTCGTGTTTCGTAGCATGACCATTAAACCAAACGAAAAAGGATACATAAAAAACGTTAAACCACGAACGTGTTGCGAGCGATGCGAAATCAGCCTTTATCGGGTTACGATATCAGAACTAAACAAAAGAAATGAACCGGTCAAATCCAAAATACAACAAATTATCACATGTAGAACCAAAAAACCAGCACGCTACAGGCTTACAGCTACGAACTGACGCATTCGGTTAACATAAATTAGTAAATCAAAAAAACATATTTTCGAGGCGCGATATCAGTTAAAACATGGATATAAAACATGTGACGATGAGATAGTTTTAGATATGAAAAAGTTTCAGTCATTGTAAATACCAACTACAACAACTACTCAGCAAAGTTTATGAAAATCGTTTAACCGACAAATAATACATGTAAAGCTGATAATTACCCAATTTTAAGGTTTAAAAATGTTGTTGGCATTAAATATAATAATCAGTTAAAACAATAAATAAAATAAAGGGAATAAAAATCATATGATAATGAATCTTTATGTATTTTTTTAAAAGATAAACGTATACAAATATAAATAACAAATAATAAAGTAAAGCTTAAGTAATAAAAAAGAAAATGCAATATATAATTGATATCAATCTTTCTATGACCCTTCACTATGAGCGCGGTGAAGAAGTTTGGCGAGCGCTGTTGGGCGCGGAACACAACTAAGGGGCGTCCTTGGTGGTGGGGCGTCGATAGTGAACGTCGTCAGAACGGCCGACGCGGAATAGAGAAAAACAAGTGGACCCAGCCCACAATGAATATATTACCGTTTAATAAAAAAATCAAAAAATATTATATATATATATATATATATATATATATATATATATATATATATATATGATAGAGATATTTTGAGAACTTAGTGAGTTATAAGAACTTTAAGAACTCAATATAAACCACAAATTTAATTAAATGAGTATAAAATATGTGGTTGAGATTAAATCTGATTAAATAATGAATCAGGAGATAGAATAAAGATTTGTGATAATTACACAAGTTTGAATGTTAGTTACACATGTGTAATAAGTCGATTCGGTGTGTAAAAAAATATTGTAATTTTTTTTACGTTACTTACACTTACGTATTACACATGTGTAAAAAAATTCAAAAAAAAATTGTTACGTAGTTCTTTCGAGTTTTTAAAACTCAACATGGTTCTCAAAAGAAATCAATCTTATATATATATATATATATATATATGTAGGGGATGGTTCAAGAGAGAAATGATATTATTGCAAGAAATGTAAGAAATGAATATGGACCAATGGTTTTGTTTTAAGTTTTAAATGTTTAAAGCTAAATAAAGAACCTATTAATTATTATTCTTCTTCGATTAATATAACTAATAAACCATAATATTTATTTATTTAATTAATATAACTAGTTAAATTATTATAATTAAAAAATATTTAGAACTCATTTATTTTTATAACTTACCTTTTGTTTCTTTAATTTTTACCCTACACAAGTATAATTTATTCATACATTAGAATTTCTTTCTATCCAAAACTAATTTCTTCCAACTCAATATATTAATATCCATCAACACATACATACATTATGATGAATAATACCAAAAAACAATTTTACATGTGTTTGCATTATGTATCAACAAAAAACATACAACCTACACAATAACATATAATCTACACTTGTTCTAAGAATAAGACAACATATAATTTACACAATAAAAACATTTAACCTACACACAAAATTCATCATCAATAAAATACACGCACACGAAAACATATAACCTACACACAAAAAACATATAACCTACACAAGGAAATTTTATCTTACACAAATACAATTTATTCATACATTAATTTCTTTTCAAAACCAATTTCTTCAAACTCAACATATCAATATCCATCAACATGTGGTTACATTGTAATGAATAATACAAAAACTATCTTACACATGGTTGCATTAAATATCAAAAAAATATACAACATATACAAAAACATATAACCTATACTTGTTCTAAGAATAAGAAAACATATAGCTTACATACGAAAAACATATGACCTATGCATGTGTAGGGTATTTGTATATTTTTGTAGTTTATATAATTGTTGATGTCGAATTACATATGTAAGTTATATGTTTTTTGTATGTTGTACGTTTTTATTGCTCAAAACAAGTGTAGGTTATATAACTTTGTGTAGGTTTTATATTTATTGAACTTAAATACGTTGATATATGCTAATATATTTTGTGGAAATTATTTTTTTAATATAAAGAAATAGTATTATATGAATAAATTGTATTTATGTTGAATAAAATGAAGAATGTATAAATAAAAAATAAAAGTAAAGTAGTGTTTTTATCTTTTTAATTATTATAGTTAAATTAGTTTGAATATTAATTAGAGATATTTATTATGGTTATATTAGTTGTATTAATTGGAGAGAGAGTGTGCATTTATTGTTGCATTTACATCTTTTTTATTTATTTTTAAATATTTAAAACCTAAAATAAAACTAGTGGCTGATATTCATTTCTCTCATTTCTTGCAATAATTTGATTTCTTTCTTGAACTTAAACATATATATATATATATATATATATATATATATATATATATATATATATATATATATATATATGGGTTTGGATCAAATACAAATAAAATTAACGTGCTAAACGTGAGAATCAAGTAGAGTAATTATATATACAAGTAGAGTAATTATGTAATTACGCATATATATATATATATATATATATATATATATATATATATATATATATATATCATTCACTCAATCTTTACAAAAACATATCCTACACTCTTAAAACTTATATAATTTTCTCCAAAAATATGTCTTCTGAATTATCTTCGACACCTGACTACTACCAAAAATTTTCCATAAGTAGTGCTTCCAATAAAAGTATTTTCAAAAATGGTGGGGTTTTTTAAGTATTTTAAAAAATGGTGAAACCGTGGTTTCAAACCACGGTTTGTCTATTTTTCTTTAAGTGTGTCAGTTGACTTTTAAGAAAACAAGAAAGCAAGAATAAAATAATACAAACCGTGGTTTGAAACCACATATTACACCTAAAATATAACCTAATACTGTTGTCCGTAAGCGAGGTGGTTTTGATGTTCAAGCCGTGGTTTCAAACCACGGTTTGATGTTTATTATTATTTTTTTTGGCAAGTACACTTTTTAATATACAAGAACAACACATACAATAAAAGCACAAATATTTAAGACATACAACATTAAATAAAACATGTTACTTGTGTTTGCGCCCGTGCGCGTGCATATGTTCCATTCCAAATGAGCGTGCTTTTGTTATATGTTTAGGTCGTGTCTCCTTTGGGGGGTGATTTATATCTACTGGTCGATGTTGATCCGATGGATCTCCGTCATCAAAACCTTGGAACGGTACAGGTGATACAAAGTACCACCCAATAAGTGTAGTATATACACCTTGCCCTCCTAACACAATCGTCTTCCGATGCGTCATCCGGAAAATATTTCCTAGTTCAGCTGTAAGACGAGTTAACCTTAATTTTTGATTTTTAAAATCATTTTCTTCAACATGCAATCCTAATAGTTCATTACACAGGTACCGTTGCTCGGGAAATGTTAATCTAGTATCCCTACCAGAAACAACCTTATCTCCAATCGACAGACCCCATAGAACTTGTACATCTTCTAAGGTTATTGTGGTCTCCCCAAACTTGAAGTGAAATGTGTGTGTTTTCGAGCGCCACCTCTCAACTAACGCGGTTACAAGATGATTATCAACCATTTTGTAACCACATTCAATAACACCGCCAAAACAGCAACACGCATGTGGCGCATGACGTTCTCTGGTATTGGTTACGTCTAAAGCATTCCCAAAATTTTTGATCGCCACGACGAACTGTTAGGGGTTCTTGACTAAAATTGTTATTATGAAACAAATAGTAGGCCCGATGCTTTTCACCTAAAAATAACAATTCAGAACTACTTGGACCAGGAAATACTCGTGGATTCATTTTCTAATCTCACAACACATGTTATGAAGCTCCTAACGATTTAATTGTAGAAATGATAGGATGGTTTTGAAGAGAATTCATAATCATCTTCCACACACACACACACACACACACACACATTGTAAGGCCCCGTTACCGGTAACCCTACTTTCGTGTTGGATTTACTCATAAACACAGTTCTAAATATCAGAGTTAATTAAAACTTTACGCGGAATATAAAACTTTCATAAAACATTACATATCAATTCATAATCATGTCTTAAAACATTCCTCTTGTCTTTCAAAATCAAAACATAACTTATAAAACATATCAGATCTTCAGATGCCAGGCTTTAGTCTTCTGCCATGTGTCCTCCACTCAAGCCAGCTGTCTCATCCTACTCACCTGCGTGCATACTAAAAGTCAGCTACGCTGAGTGAGTTCTAGTTAATCATACAATACTATACAACACCTTCTTACATACATACGTACTTAACCTCATAACTTTCTTTTATACACACATAAGTACTCATACCTTCATTCTTACTTACATACTTTCTTTCTTACTTACATACTTTCTTTACATTCATAATCATACGTTTTAAAGAGCCTTTCGCCCTATAACCTCACAGATATTATAAGGGTCTGGTCCCTAACATCACAGATATTATAAGGGTCTGGTCCCTAACATCACAGATATTGTAAGGGTCTGGTCCCTAACATCACAGATATTATAAGGGTCTGGTCCCTAACATCACAGATATTGTAAGGGTCTGGTCCCTAACATCACAGATATTATAAGGGTCTGGTCCCTTGCTTTCGAATATTAGTAGGGTTCAGTTTCCTCTTCGTTACCATACAACCATGCAACATACCTCGAGTATTATTAGGGCTTGGTACCCTTTTCGTAACCATACAACCATACAACCGTCATTTCCTTCTTTTATTAACTTTATTACGTTCATACACGTAAACATACATATCATACTTGCCATATTTATAACGTTACAACCTGACAGTACGTGCAATATCCGAAGATCGTTCACGTACCATCAAGCAATCATTCATACATATCACATATATCACATATGGCATACACTTATCACTTAGGATAAATGTATTAACAACACATCAAGTATGCACACAGCCCCGAAAACATAACAAGGAATGGGGCTAGAAACTCACCTGGATCCTGTTACGCTCGCCGTTGATCGTAATTCCTTTCTTTAACTGGGCTCGGCTAACTGTATAATATTTACACATATCAATTAACTACTACTACACGCTTTGTATTCTATCTATAAATGACCCACAACGAACGGGGGTCCGGGGGCAGCGCCCCTGGCAGCGGGGTTCTAGGGGCGGCAGCCCCTAGCGGGGTCCAAGGGGCAGAGCCCCTGGCTGGGGTTAAGCTGCCAGGTCAGCTTGGAAAAATTTTATTTTCGATAACTGCCTTAACACATTTTCCATTAGGTTTTTAATTTATTTTCTGAGCGAACTTCACTTTAGGCGAAGTTAAACCTTAGGCGAACTTGGCTTCAGGCGAAGTTAAACCTTAGGCGAACTTGGCTTCAGGCGAAGTTAAACCTTAGGCGAACTTGGCTTTTAGGCGAAGTTAAACCTCAGGCGAACTTGGCTTTTAGGCGAAGTTAAACCTTAGGCGAACTTGGCTTTTAGGCGAAGTTAAACCTCAGGCGAACTTGGCTTTTAGGCGAAGTTAAACCTCAGGCGAACTTGGCTTTTAGGCGAAGTTAAACCTTAGGCGAAGTTACCATTTCAGCGAAGTTGCCATCAGGCGAACTTGGCTTCAGGCGAACTTATCATCAGGCGAACTTGGCTTGCAGGCGAAGTTCATCAGGCGAACTTAGCTTGCAGGCGAAGTTGCCCAGATGAAGGCGAAGTTGTCGCGCTGCAGATCTGTTTGCCCATAACTCCTTCGTTTCTTAGCCAAATAACTCGATTTTGGTACCCACGGAATCGTATGATCGGCGCCTACAAATCCCAACCATCAAATCGGCCTAAAATCGACGTTTTAGGGGTCCGATTTGGGCAGTTGTGTTTCGGGTCCGATTAACCCGTCAAATCCTAACCATTTTCAGTAATATTAGCTTTGCGGGATTAGTTCTTACCTTTCCAACTCAGATCTACCAGCAAAATCTCGGGTCTCGACTTCGGATCTCGGTCGGTTATGTGTGTGTTTTTGAGTGTGTAAAAGAGAAAGATGGAAATAAAATGATATCTTGGGCTTGGGATGGGTATTTATATCTCTCAAGCCCACGGACCCAAGGCCCATTCTCATTTAACCCATCTTACGTAATCTAAGCCCATGACCCGTTCCTTACTCGACATTAAATAACTAAAACGTGAAATCACTAAACATAACTTTCTTTTATTTAACATTATAAAAATTTTAGGATGTTACAAGTCTTCCCCCCTTAAGGAGGTTTCGTCCCCGAAACCTAACTATTACATAAACAAACTAGGGTAAAACTTGCGCATCTCATCCTCGGCTTCCCAAGTAGCATCTGATCCCTTGCGGTGTTTCCATATTACTTTTACCAAAGGTATAGTTTTGTGACGAAGCTGCTTCTCCTTGCGATCAACGATCTTTATCGGTTGCTCGATGTAGTTCAATTGTTCATCAACCTCAATGTCCATTAATGGCACGTGAGACGTGTCATCAGCTAGACACTTCCTCAGATGAGAAACATGGAAGGTTGAATGAATTCCTTCTAACTCATCGGGTAAATCCAGCTTATAAGCTACTTCCCCCACACGATACAAAATTTTAAATGGTCCAATGTACCTCGGACTTAGCTTCCCTCTCTTTCTAAAACGGATAATTCCTTTCCAAGGCGAGACCTTAAGCATCACATAGTCGCCAACGTTAAACTCAATTGGTCGTCGCCGCTTATCCGCATAAGACTTTTGTCTGTCTTGAGCGGCTTTCATTCTTGCTTTGATCTGATCGAACTTTGAAGACGTTTCTTGAACCACTTCTATACTTCCCATTTCCTTCTGACCAATCTCACCCCAACACACCGGGGTTCTACATCGCCTACCGTACAGCATCTCAAACGGTGGCATACCAATACTCGAATGGTAACTGTTGTTATAGGAGAACTCTGCCAGATGCAGATGATCATCCCAACTTCCACCAAAATCTAAAACGCAAGCACGTAGCATATCCTCAAGGGTTTGGATCGTCCTTTCAGACTGTCCATCGGTTTGAGGATGATACGCCGTACTGATGTTCAACCTCGTCCCCATAGCTTCATGAAATTTCTTCCAGAACCTCGAAGTAAACCGTGTATCCCTATCAGACACGATCGATAACGGTACTCCATGCTTGGTTACCACTTCCTTGATGAACAAGCTTGCTAACGTTTCTGACGAGATGGCCTCTCGTATGGGCAGAAAGTGAGCACTCTTGGTCAAACGGTCCACAATCACCCAGATGGTATCATGATGCTTAGCTGTACGAGGTAGCTTAGTTATGAAATCCATGGTGATGTGTTCCCATTTCCACTCAGGTATCTCTAGCGGTTGCATCTTCCCATAAGGCTTTTGGTGCTCGGCCTTGACTTGTAAGCAAGTTAAGCACTTACTAACATAATCCACTACATCATTCTTCATTCCTGGCCACCAGTAATCTCTTTTCAAGTCTTGGTACATCTTTGTAGCTCCAGGATGGATTGAGTACCTTGACTTATGAGCTTCATCTAAGATTCGACTTCTAAGATCACCATGGCGTGGAATCCACATACGGTCAAATCTAGTTTTAACTCCATGAGTGTTTTCCATCAACTCATCTTGCTGGCCATAAATCCTTTCTTTCTTTATTAACCCTTCGTCTACTAACACTTCTGACTGCACTTTGATGATTTCTTCAAAAAGGCTTGAGTTCATGATCAACTTATATGACTTCACGGTTACAAGGACTTCCTCATTCTTACGACTTAACGCATCAGCGACCACGTTAGCCTTACCGGGGTAATACTTAATCTCACAGTCGTAATCCTTTATCAATTCTAACCATCTTCTCTGTCTCATGTTCAGTTCTTTCTGCTCGAAGAAGTACTTTAAACTCTTATGATCGGTATAGATAGTACACTTAGTGCCGTACAGATAATGCCTCCATATCTTAAGAGCATGCACTACAGCTGCTAACTCCAAATCATGCGTCGGATAAGTACTCTCATGGACCTTCAACTGTCTAGACGCGTAGGCTATCACCTTCCCTCGTTGCATCAACACGCAACCTAACCCTTGATGCGAGGCATCAGCACAAACAACAAAATCCTCATCACCATCGGGTAAAGTAAGGATTGGAGCTTGCGTGAGTCTCTTCTTCAATTCTTCAAAGGCTTCCTCCTGAAACTTTCCCCAATTGAATACTATCGTCTTTCGGGTCATACCGGTCAGCGGTGCGGCTATCTTGGAGAAACCTTCGATGAATCTCCTATAGTAGCCAGCTAACCCTAGGAAGCTTCGTATATCAGTCGGATTCTGCGGAGTCTTCCAATTCGTTATCGCTTCAATCTTAGCTGGGTCCACGGTAATCCCCTCCGGATTAACCACATGACCTAAAAATTGCACTTCTCTTAACCAGAATGCGCACTTCGAAAACTTGGCGTACAACCTTTCTTTCTTCAGAACTTCCAATACCTCTCTCAGATGCTCGGCATGGTCAGACTCACTCTTTGAATAAATCAATATATCATCGATGAAGACGATAACCGACTTATCCAACATCGGTCGACACACCCTATTCATCATGTCCATAAATGCTGCAGGAGCATTTGTTAGACCGAATGACATTACAAGGAACTCGTAGTGTCCATACCGCGTTCGGAACGCTGTTTTAGGGATGTCTACCTCTTTCACCTTCAGCTGATGGTAGCCTGATCTGAGATCTATTCGTGAGAACCAACTCGAACCTTGCAGTTGGTCAAACAGATCGTCAATCCTAGGCAAGGGGTATCTATTCTTTACCGTAAGCTTATTCAACTCACGATAGTCTATGCACATTCTCATACTTCCATCCTTTTTCTTCACAAACAAAACCGGTGCGCCCCACGGAGAAACACTCGGTCTGATAAAACCCTTGTCGAGGAGTTCTTGCAGTTGGGACATTAATTCCTTCATCTCGGACGGTGCTAGACGGTAAGGCGCTTTCGCGACGGGCTGGGCTCCTGGTATTAAATCTATCTGAAATTCTATTTCTCGCTCCGGCGGCAACCCCGGAAGATCCTCAGGGAACACTTCTGGGTAGTCGCGCACAATAGGAACATCTTTCATTTCGTTCGTCTCGGCCGTAGCGTTGACAACATACGCCAGGTAGGCACCGCACCCTCGCCTTAACAAACCCTCGGCTTTTATCATCGAAATGACATTAAGCCCATAACTCTCCTTATCACCATAAACCGTCACCGCACTACCATCCAATGACTTTAACCTTATCATCTTACTTTTACATACTATCTGAGCCTCAAACTCAGACAACCAATCCATACCCAAGACTACATCGAACCCTCCTAAGGCCATAACATACAAAGTAACAGGGAACTCATGTCCCTCTAACACTATCTTACAATTCTTAACCATTTTTGTTATTTTCACCGAAGTGTCACTTGCGGTTTCTACTACAAAAGTTTCAGACACTCGGCAGCCTTTCATTTTAGCTAGTTTACTAAACGTCGTAGCTACAAAACTTCTATTCGCACCAGAATCAAATAATACAGAAGCGGAAACATCGTTCACTAGAAACGTACCTGTGACGACATCCGGAATCTGCCTGGCTTGTTCCTGGGTCAGCATGTAGGCTCTAGTTCTGGGCCTAGCTTGATCGGCATCCTTCTTTCCAGTACCTCCAGCTACACCTTCAGTGCACTCCCTTGACATATGGCCTGTCTTGCCACATTTGTAACATGCTGGCTTCGCACTGCACTCATTGGCATAATGCCCTACCTTCCCGCACTTATAACAGGCATTCGACCCCATTCTGCATTCTCCACCATGAGCCTTTCCACATTTGAGACAAACATTAGAACTTTTACCCCACTTGCACTCACCACCATGCCTCTTCCCGCAGGTCTTACACGATCTCTTCTCCCACACTTTCTGTTTCTTATCCTTGGAGTTCCATAACTGAGTACCGGGTCGTTTAGCAGGAGTGACCCCTTTCTTCTCTTTCTCTTCGTCCCTTTCCACCCTATCATCCGCGGCCACGTCTGCATAGACCATTTCCGCGAGTCCAACAGCCGAATCAAAAGTAGCAGGTTGAATCGCCCTGACTAACATGCGGACCTTTTGTGGCAACCCCCTCACATAACATTTGATTCTCTTGACCTCAGTGTCAACCATGTCAGGCACCAACCTAGATAGTCGGTTGAACTCCGTGGTATACTCACGATGCGTCATCATCCCGGCTTTTAAATTCTGGAACTTCATCTCCGTTCTTTCAACCTCGGCATCTGCACAGAACTTCTTCATTACCAACTCTTTCAAATCTTCCCACCTCATCTCTTTGATCTCTTCACGGGTCTTCCTCTGCTCCACACTCTCCCACCAATACATAGCCTCATCTACGAATGACTGAGTAGCATAACCCACAGCTTGGTCGGGACGGCATTCGCTAATGCGGATAACCTTGTCCATAGCGGTTATCCACTGGAGAGTAGCGATTGCGTCTCCTAAACCAGTCAGCTTAGGCGGGTCACAACCTTTGAAGGACTTATAGCTGCACCCACTTTGTCCTCCTCTCCTATCATCGACTTTCACAGACTTATCCCCACTCGAGGCCCCTCTTTCACCTTCCCCATCCTTTCTACCATCACCACCCGCCCCCTCAGCAGTTCGCTCACGGCTTCCAGCAGATCCTTCGGGATTCAGGTTCTTCACAGCAGCAACTACAGCCTGAACGATGGCTGCTTGAACTGCGGGGCTAAGTTGAACTTCTTCGTTGTTGTTCTGGTCTCCTCCAGCTGCGCTTCCTTCATCTTCGGTGTGGGAAGCTTCTTCTATCGAAGGTTGCCGGACAAGACGAGGCCTGCCACGACGTCCAGTGCGACCCCCAGTTTCAACAAATTCTCTAGCTCCAGCCATTAGTATTCTAAAGGGGAAAACACAAACATCATCACTCAAGGAACCGTTTAGTACAAGGATGGTAAGGCTAACAGGTAATAACAGTGGCCAGTTGTGATTAGCTGATCACGTTACTTTCCGTGTCCTATACACTTCCTTTTATGAGTCTATTTGTGCTGGTTCTACTTAAGTAGTTAGTCAAATCAACAATCAATTATTCCTATCCCTGTCGTTCACATATCTTTTCTTTCTCATTAACATATATCATTTAATCATACAGTTTACCTTTACTGATCTTGCTTGAGCGACACATGGCATTCTTGGACTGGCATCTTCTTTCCTTTCTTACTTAAATCCCATTCTCTGTTCGAGTCTAAGCATGTAGGATGCTTAAATCTCTCGAACTTTGCTCTGATACCAACTTGTAAGGCCCCGTTACCGGTAACCCTACTTTCGTGTTGGATTTACTCATAAACACAGTTCTAAATATCAGAGTTAATTAAAACTTTACGCGGAATATAAAACTTTCATAAAACATTACATATCAATTCATAATCATGTCTTAAAACATTCCTCTTGTCTTTCAAAATCAAAACATAACTTATAAAACATATCAGATCTTCAGATGCCAGGCTTTAGTCTTCTGCCATGTGTCCTCCACTCAAGCCAGCTGTCTCATCCTACTCACCTGCGTGCATACTAAAAGTCAGCTACGCTGAGTGAGTTCTAGTTAATCATACAATACTATACAACACCTTCTTACATACATACGTACTTAACCTCATAACTTTCTTTTATACACACATAAGTACTCATACCTTCATTCTTACTTACATACTTTCTTTCTTACTTACATACTTTCTTTACATTCATAATCATACGTTTTAAAGAGCCTTTCGCCCTATAACCTCACAGATATTATAAGGGTCTGGTCCCTAACATCACAGATATTATAAGGGTCTGGTCCCTAACATCACAGATATTGTAAGGGTCTGGTCCCTAACATCACAGATATTATAAGGGTCTGGTCCCTAACATCACAGATATTGTAAGGGTCTGGTCCCTAACATCACAGATATTATAAGGGTCTGGTCCCTTGCTTTCGAATATTAGTAGGGTTCAGTTTCCTCTTCGTTACCATACAACCATGCAACATACCTCGAGTATTATTAGGGCTTGGTACCCTTTTCGTAACCATACAACCATACAACCGTCATTTCCTTCTTTTATTAACTTTATTACGTTCATACACGTAAACATACATATCATACTTGCCATATTTATAACGTTACAACCTGACAGTACGTGCAATATCCGAAGATCGTTCACGTACCATCAAGCAATCATTCATACATATCACATATATCACATATGGCATACACTTATCACTTAGGATAAATGTATTAACAACACATCAAGTATGCACACAGCCCCGAAAACATAACAAGGAATGGGGCTAGAAACTCACCTGGATCCTGTTACGCTCGCCGTTGATCGTAATTCCTTTCTTTAACTGGGCTCGGCTAACTGTATAATATTTACACATATCAATTAACTACTACTACACGCTTTGTATTCTATCTATAAATGACCCACAACGAACGGGGGTCCGGGGGCAGCGCCCCTGGCAGCGGGGTTCTAGGGGCGGCAGCCCCTAGCGGGGTCCAAGGGGCAGAGCCCCTGGCTGGGGTTAAGCTGCCAGGTCAGCTTGGAAAAATTTTATTTTCGATAACTGCCTTAACACATTTTCCATTAGGTTTTTAATTTATTTTCTGAGCGAACTTCACTTTAGGCGAAGTTAAACCTTAGGCGAACTTGGCTTCAGGCGAAGTTAAACCTTAGGCGAACTTGGCTTCAGGCGAAGTTAAACCTTAGGCGAACTTGGCTTTTAGGCGAAGTTAAACCTCAGGCGAACTTGGCTTTTAGGCGAAGTTAAACCTTAGGCGAACTTGGCTTTTAGGCGAAGTTAAACCTCAGGCGAACTTGGCTTTTAGGCGAAGTTAAACCTCAGGCGAACTTGGCTTTTAGGCGAAGTTAAACCTTAGGCGAAGTTACCATTTCAGCGAAGTTGCCATCAGGCGAACTTGGCTTCAGGCGAACTTATCATCAGGCGAACTTGGCTTGCAGGCGAAGTTCATCAGGCGAACTTAGCTTGCAGGCGAAGTTGCCCAGATGAAGGCGAAGTTGTCGCGCTGCAGATCTGTTTGCCCATAACTCCTTCGTTTCTTAGCCAAATAACTCGATTTTGGTACCCACGGAATCGTATGATCGGCGCCTACAAATCCCAACCATCAAATCGGCCTAAAATCGACGTTTTAGGGGTCCGATTTGGGCAGTTGTGTTTCGGGTCCGATTAACCCGTCAAATCCTAACCATTTTCAGTAATATTAGCTTTGCGGGATTAGTTCTTACCTTTCCAACTCAGATCTACCAGCAAAATCTCGGGTCTCGACTTCGGATCTCGGTCGGTTATGTGTGTGTTTTTGAGTGTGTAAAAGAGAAAGATGGAAATAAAATGATATCTTGGGCTTGGGATGGGTATTTATATCTCTCAAGCCCACGGACCCAAGGCCCATTCTCATTTAACCCATCTTACGTAATCTAAGCCCATGACCCGTTCCTTACTCGACATTAAATAACTAAAACGTGAAATCACTAAACATAACTTTCTTTTATTTAACATTATAAAAATTTTAGGATGTTACACACATATATATATATATATATATATATATATATATATATTGCATGACTGATTTTAAGCCTGCCTCATGCATGTACGAATAATATATAAGATTCCAAAAGAATCTTTCAATTAAAAATACAAGGTTCACGGATTCATTATTTATTTAGTGTCACTTCAATGCAGAAAGGCAAAACTATCAATATCACATGTGAATATAGATAAAAAAAGATCAAACTGTGGTCTTAAACCACGGGTTGACTAAAAAACAAGAGAAACATAGCTGAAGATTCTATACTTGCCAAAAAAAATAATTAAAAACAACAAACCGTGGTTTCAAACCACGGCTTGAACATCAAAACTATCTCAAAAAAGAAAAGTGGTATTAGGTTATATTTTGTGTTTAATCCGTGGTTTGAAACTGGGGTTTGTGTTATTTTATTCTTACTTTACTGTTTTTCTGAAAACTCACCTGACACACATGAGATAAAAAACCCAAACCGTGGTTTGAAACCACGGTTGCACCATTTGTGAAAAACCTTTAAAAAGCCCACCATTTTTGAAACAACATTTTTATACACACTATTTTTGAAAAATTTTCTTTTTCGACTACTACCCCGATCCCGACATTATTTCAGACTTGGATTCATGGGTGAAGTGATATTTAGTGCTCTTTGAGATGTTGCCCGAATTTTAGTCGAGCGTTGCGAAAGCTCATAGTCACGAACAAGACGACCTCATCTTCAATGGGATCGTGTAGGTGCTCATGAACGGTTGATAAAAGATTATTTTTCTCCGGACGCGACTTTTGATTCGGAACGATTTCAGCGCCGTTTTCGGATGAGTCACCAACTTTTTTAAGAATAGTTGATGATTTAGAACGCGATTAGTCGTTTTTTAACAACGGGAGGACACGAGAGGTAGACTAAGTTTTTCTCCATTGCAAAAATGCACGGCGACAATTCGTCAACTAGTGTACTGGACCGTGAGCGACACCAAATTTACAGATGTTGGAGACAGTGGCTCGTGAAGCCTTTTATACATTCTGCGAATGTGAGTATTATTATCATTTTAAATATTTATTTCTAAATCTTCTTATTTTAAGTGCAAACTTTATAAACTGACGTTAAAATTTTTAATATTAGGTATTCCTCAACTATATCATAAAAAAATATTTGAGAAGGCCGACTCAAACTAACATACAGAAAATATACGAGGTGCATGAACAAAGACACGGTTTTTCCAAGATGCTTGGTAGCCTTTATTGCACACTAGGATTGGGAAGCATGCCCAGTTGCTTGGCAAGGTCAATATCATCGGGGTGATCATGATAGACCAACAATTATCCTTGAAGTTGTTGCATCATTTGACCTTTGGATATGACATGCGTTTTTTGGGATGCCCGGTGCAAACAACGATATAGCTGTGATAAATTCGTCCCCTATTTTTGATCGTCTCATAAACGGAGTTGGACCCGACACTTCATTTTCCACGAATGATGTCAACTACGAATACATATATTATTTAGTCGACGACATTTATCTGGATTGGACCACGTTGGTTTATAGCTTTATGTGCACGACTGATGATAAACAAAAATATTACAAGAAAAAACACGAGTTGGTTAGAAAGGACATCGAAAGGGCATTCAGGGTATTAAAGAAACGTTGGTCTATCGTTAGACATCCGCTCGTATTCAGCAAATGGATAAGTTAAGACATGTAATGTACACTTGTATAATCTTGCATAATATGATATTGGAGGACTCTGATAGAGCAATTTGTCAAGACGAGTACAAAGATGCGACGAAGCCGATCACAATACTAAACGAAGATGAGAAACTTGCTAATTTATTAAGAACACGAAGCAGTGAAACGAATTTCAGTCTTCAATCGGATTTGGTTGAACATATTTGGAGAAACAAGCAACATAGCGGCGACGAAGACGATGACAACTAAAAGTAGTTGATTTGTTTTATTTATATATTTTTAAGTTTAATTTAGTTTAATTTTTTTATTATTATTGTATTTAATAAACTTGTTGGTTTTTTTTTGTTATATAAAAAATAATAAAAAAATAAAGGGGCACCGATATCCCCTCACTATAGAGGGGCATCTTTGACTGGGGCTTTGACGCCCTCAGTGCCCACGTGGCACCGAGGACTGAGGATGGTCTAAGTAATAGAGCGCTTGTGGCCGTAACTAATAAAATAATAGGGAATTAAATAAAATGAATAGGAGTTTTGTGAGGGGAAGGAAATCTCCTTTCTAGTATATATAATTGTGACATTCGTCAATTTCGGGTCACTTTTGTTATGTAAACCCGACCCGTTTGTAACCCGAACATTTCAAATATATAAAATATTGGATCTTGTCATTTAAAATATATAAAATATTGGTTTTTTTATATTATGCATTGTTTGACCATTTAAACATACTCATTTTTATGCAAACCATAAAAGAATCTTTATACCCAACCCTTCACTCCTTCCCTATATATACACACCCATCTTCTTCATTTTACTCTTGCTACATCTCCAAAAACTCTCTCAAAACTCCATAGATTCAAGGTTGTTATTTCTTATGTATTCTTGAAGTTTTGACTTCTCAAGTCAAAATAACTCTAGTCTTTCATTCTAACTTGTTCATCTAACATTACTAACTCTTGAATATGGTGGTACAACATATATATAATACACACCCCTTGTTTCCTTTATTTGTTACTTCACCGACTCTGGTTGGTTAAGTTTCGAATGTCATAAGGCAAGGCTTCATGGAGGACTTCGTGTTCTTGATATATATTTACACACACATAACTTATTATACATATCATTTATGACTAACTTCTAACCCTTTAGTTTGTTCATCTTATTTACAAGTTCCATGGTGTGGGTTTGTATAAGACTAACCTCGGTTTAACCGAAACTAGTCCAAACCGGAAACCGAACTTTTGTTTACTAGTTTTGTTAAAATAGTTGTTTAAACATGTTTATTGCTAGATTTGAGTCTCAAAAAACCATTTTTACAAGTTCTTTGATATTAAGCATATGGAATCCATCTATGAACTCATTAAGAGATGGAAACCGAACTAAACCGAGACTTTTGCTTAAAAGACTTGTAGTTAACTTTTTTTGTTGTAAAATTTAAGTTTCCTTCAGTTATAAACCAATATACAAGTTCTATGATATTTGGGCATGTAGAAACCATCTATGAACTATTTGTGAGATGGAGACCGAACCAATCCGAACTATACCGACTTTTACTCGCTTAAGACACACAAGTGTGTTTTTAGTTATCAAGACTTTGTATATTTCTTTAAAAAAAATAGTTTACAAACTGATTTTAATTATTTTCTTAAGTACTTGGAATAGTTGGATCCAACTTGATCTCATAACATAGTTTGGACCGACAAAACCGAACACTCGCTTAACGTGCGTTGTTAGTTCTAAACAATAGATCTACGTACTTGGTTAAGTGTTAGTATGTTTTAATGAGTTATCTCATAACAATTAATATTTTGGAAAGTTGACTTTGGGTTCGACCATTTGTCAAGACCCGAACCGACAACCCGAACACTCGTTAAAAACCCGTTTTAGTATCTTTAGCCTAATGGAACTTGCATTTTAGCATTTTCCCCACCTTATTACTTAACATTGGTTAAGTAAATATTAAGGTTAGATACTTTAACTCGGTTTTGAGCAAACTTACATTTTTTAAAAGGGTTATTATTATAAATTCTTTAATAGTTACATTTTAAACCTTGAACTTTAATTGATTAGTTTTTACAACAATTATTTTATTTAAAGATCTTCAAGACAACCTTTCTAAATCCAATACTTTCTTTTATTTAGGCTTCATACGTTAAACTTGTCGTTCCGGCAAATCTCCAAAGAATCAATCTTTCAAGTTTATTACTTGAACGTGAGTAACTTCATACCCCGTTTTCTATCTTTTATTTTGGGGGTGACATTTCAACTTATCTAAACTAAATGTTTTATACTTGGGTCTTAAACCACAAACGTTGTTGTATACCTTACTTGAATAATTGCTCGATTTGGTGTTCTATGCTTATTTGACTATTTGTTTATCGCTTTTGGATGGTGGAACTATAAATCCTAGACCATTTGGCAACCCCTCATGGCAAGGTGTCGTTAACGTAATGCAATTAACGATAACTATAAAATCCTAAACTATTTGGCAACCCCTTATAGTTGGGTGTCGCTAACTTGTTAGCGATAACTATTTATCCAAGTTTATAGCTATTATTTATGGTTTTGTATACTAGTTTTGTGGCTTTTCATACTATATATCTATTGTTCAAACTTATGAATTGCTCACCAACCTTTGTGTTGATAAACTTTATTTTATGAAATGTTACAGGTTTGCATCTAGGTTGATTATGGAGTTCGGTGAAGAAAACGTCACAAATACCGTTAGGATATTAGCAAAAATGAACAATATTTGATTTGCTATATTTTGTTGTATTTGAGTTATGAATATTTGGTTATGTGACATTTTCGATGTTGTGAAATGAAATGAGTTTGTTAAATATTGTCGCTTTAAATAGTGTCATGCGCTTATGAGCAATCGTTGCACCCCGACATGTTCCGCCGCCTTTGGTCGGGGTGTGACAATAATAATATAGGTTCTTTTAGACTCGCAAGCCTAATCAAGCGCAATATGTAAAGTTCAAATTAAGCTATTTTATTAAATGAGCTTAGGTTCGAGTTTGTTTGAAAGTTTTTAACCAGACCATCTTGAATAGTTCTTATAAGACAACTTTTAGGTTCATGAGTCGGCTTGGTTCGTTTTCAGCTCAAACTAAAATCGAAGTTTTGGGCTTTCTTGTTTAGAATTATAGAATCTTTTGGCTCCAGTTTTCTAATTTTTTGTATGAGTTTGGTTTAGTTATTGATCGTTTTCAATTTTACAAATGGGCTTGAAATGATTCAACTTGAAAAAAGTTGTCCCATATAATGAGTTTGGGACTCATAAAACTTTTAACTTGGAACTTTTGACCCAATTCTCGGCCCGTTTTCCATCCTCATCTCTATAATTACACTAAAAACACTACATTTATATCTCATGTTTAATAAAATAATATTTTTTATAACTTTATCATTACAGTTTTCTCTCTCATCTACTAACAACCAACTCAACAAATATTAAAAAACAAATAGGGGCAAAAAAGTTTCCTCAAATTTACAAAAAAATCATTACCCTTTCCCTCTCAACACTATAATTTACACTCATAACTTCACCCTATAATTTACAAACTATTCTCACATAATTTTAGAGGATGGATTGATAATGCCCTAACCGAAATCAACCATTAATTTTGTTTTCAAGAAAAAAAAAACAAATTGTCAATTAAATTGGTTTTTTAGTTTGGATTTATGAGTTTTTCTCGGTTTCGATTTGATTAATCTATTTTTTTTCTCAAACTAGTCTATACGTAGTTTTCCTTATTTATTGTTTTTATCAATATTAGTCTTATTAGAGCATTCCCAACCCGTCTCCTATATTATGTGTGGAGAGTTTCTAAATTATAGGGTGAGGTTTTGAGTGGTTGTGAGTGAAAATTATAGGGTGGAGAGAGAAATTATAGTGACTTTTTTGTAAATTTGGGCAAACTTTGTTTGTCCTTATTTATTTTTTAATATTTGTTGAATTAGTTGTGGGTAGAGAAGATAGAAAACTGTAATGATTAAGGTATAAAATTATATAATTTAATTGAGCAGAAGAGATAAATATAGTGTTTCATAGTGTAATTATAAGGATAGGGATAAAGGACGGGCTGAGAATGCTCTTAGCTAAGCGAGTATACTAATAATTTTTAGTATTTTAAAAAGAATAAGTAAATTTTTGGTGAAGATCATTAGAAAATTCAACATTATAATGATGATTCATATATCAAAACTAATTTATTTATTAATTACTTGTTTCATTTGTATAAATTTCGACCAAAGACATGTTAATTTAATGTGAAAGAAGAGCATGGTTGTTTCCGAGATAAGGCTAAGGATAGTGGGGCTTGATCAAGCCCCAAGTGATCCAATACATTTACGACACGTAGGCGCTGACTTGGCTCAGGTTCAAGCCCCTGGATCAAGCCCCATAGGGTGTAGTGGGGCTTGATTGGTCCACCCCCAAGCTTGATTGTTTACTCAAACCCTTGCTTAAACCTCGTTCAAGCCCCGCGGTCCCGGCCACCCCCCTCGCCCGCGCCACTGATCACATGAACGGTGTAGTGGTGTTCGCGAGCCACGTTTGCAACCACCTGGATCAAGCCCCCTCGTCCACCCCCTACCCTCAGTCTAATAGATGCCCCGAGCGAGTATCAAAAAAAGGGTCCTCATATATCAATGAGAACTAGGGGTGTTCTTCGGGTTAGTTTTTCAGGTTTCGGGTTTTTCGGGTCGGGTTTTTCGGGTTTCAAAGCTTTAAATCTAGACTCGAAACCCAACCCGAATTTCTCATGGTTTCTTCGTGTATGGGTAATTTGGATTCGGGTTTTTCGTGTTGGTTAATCGTCGAGTATCCTAGGAAAAAAACTACATTGCTAAATTTAAATGCAACACGCTCTTCTTTACTCATAATGTAGATAAGCCAACAATAAAAGAATAACAAACCGATAAAACATTCTAAATAGAGTAAAAGTTAACAACTTCAACCATAATAAATAAGACCAACATAATCGTCTTCAATATGGCGTGATTAGAGTGTTGATGTGACACCCGGTAATTTCCCAACCCCTTAAACCAAGTAATCAACCTAATTATTAGGTAATTATGTTATGCGCCCTGCGCGAGCGCGCTATGTTAGAATCAGCGCGGGCATTTGTTATATGCGCCCTGCGCGAGCGCGCTATGTTAGAATCAGCGCGGGCATTTGTTATGTGCACCCTGCGCGAGCGCGCTATGTTAAGAACCAGCGTGGGCATATGTTATATGCGCCATGCGCGAGTGTTTTGTTTTTATGAACTTTATAGTCTAATGGGTTGACCGTCCCGCATGATGCTAAGGCGGGTGCATCCCAAATCGTTTATGCGCGTGCGGAAGGGGAACTAACCTCCCCGCATGGCGGGAACATTGAGAGTAGTTTGTCTGAAGCTCCAAGATGGAATTGACTTCAACATAACTGATCACTATGTTGAAATACCAAGACCACCTGGAGAATCTACAAATGAAACTCAATGTCCCTAGCTGCGAGAAGGTTACGCACCTACCCGCAGTAAAGAAATGTCCTTCACGCAGAAAGCTATGCGCACAAAGTTATACGCGCAGAACACTTAGTCTATTCTCCAGATGTAAGGAGATTATTCCCGCCCAAAAGGAAACAGTTGCGTGTTTCAGAAATTTCTACTTTTTAACTGTACACTGACAAAAGCACCTGAAAAAGCATACTGTAGCATGAAAAGTCAACTGTCAGCCACCCTACTCTCACCAACCACAGACCTGCATGTCCTGTCCAAATCAAATCAAAATCTTTTATCCACTCCTCCACTTTTAAATAAATAATAATAATTTCCATACTTTATCATCATTACACCTAGATATGAAAAGATTACAATCCCCTAAAGCAAGGGATTGTGTTCCCTTGAGTTTGCCTATAAATATGTAACCTAAATTATCACCCAAAACACACTTCAAACTTCTCTCTTAAGAACTGCAAACTTGCACTAATCATCTCCCAAGCATCCGTTGTTTTCATTTCCGATCCTGTTACTAGGTAAGCCGAGATCATAACCTTGAGATCTACTTTCCAACCCTTATATTCTCCTATTTCTTGATCTTAATATATATCCTTGTTATTTAATCGTATCCTAGACCTTCAATTCCGAGGCCAACACCAAGAAAACCCGAATCTCAATTAATCCCTTAACAAGAACCACAGGTGAGTCTCACAGCCCCTATTTTCACTGTTTTCACTATTTTTAAACTGTTTTCGGGGCGAGGGACACGTAATTAAATTATGCTTTATCATGATACTCTTACAAGCAATGCAAGCAATTATGTGTTTAAATAATGTTTCATTATGGTATATTTACGAGCAATGCAAACGGTTACCTATGGTTTTCGATGAGAGTGCGATACAAGTAAGTGATCACTTTACCATTGGAACTCTAAGGGTAGGGACTGCTGGTTTGATCCACCCACTCGTAGGGGTCGCACCTCTTTGCATGGACGAGTGCCTAGAATGGGGCAGTACTATGGGATTGAGCCCGCTCGTAGGGGTCGCGCCTCTTTGCATGGACGAGCGCCTTGTTTTCCGGCACAACGTCCGCGCGTAACCCGCGGGACGGAATTATTGATTAGCTCGTAGGGGCAGCGCCTCTTTGCATAGACGAGCACGGTTTTTCAGAAATGTCCACGCGTAACCCGCGGGACGGCATTACATTATTTAGCTCGTAGTGGCAGCGCCACTTTGCATGGACGAGCACGTTTTCCAGAAACGTTCGCACGTAACCCGCGGAACGGATCTATCAGAAATATGTTGTTAGATCTATGTTTTCATACGGATTATCAAGCATATGTTTAGACATGAAATCAGAAATGTGTTTCAATATGATTTTTATCAAGACTATGATGCAACGCGATTTATCAAGTTACTAAAACTTGTGAACTCACTCAGTTTATACTGATTCAAATGTTTTACGTGTCTTTCAGGAGATAACTAGGTAGCGCATGGAGTCACACTTAGAGCGCCTCACGCTGAACATCTAAAACTAGCTTTTTGGAAGATTTTAGTTCTATCCCTTCGATGCGCGTGGTTGTTCCCGCCGCGCAAGGGGATATGGCGTGGAAATCTTCAACAGTTTTTATACTTGGATGTTTTTATGTAATTTTTAAACAATGTAATGTATTTGTATTAAACATTTCATGCGCAATGAAAATCTTACTTTGAATGTTTGCAATGGCCCGTGCTTAATTATCAATCCCCACTCGCGCGCGCCCGGCTGTTTCCGCCGCTCAGGGCCGGGTGTGACAGTTGAATTATAATTGCTTTTAGTCATATGTTGAAACATTAATAAATAATAAATAGTTGATTCATAATAGCTGGAATGGGAATGTAACATCCTACTTTTGGTTATAATAATAAAACAAATTTCGTTTATTTTATACTGTCTCGTTTATCGGTTTAGATAATAAACTGTACACGGTTGGGCTTGGACTTAGAAGATGGAATATAAGATGGAATGAGCCTTAGGTCCATGGGCTTAAGGGAGTATAAATACCCCTTAAACCCTAATCATTTCCATTATTATCCATCTCTACACCTTAGCCTACACCTTCCAAAACACACACATCATCCTATATCCCGAGCCAAGATCCGAAGTTGAGAACCCGAGCTTGATAGTGTTAGACGAGCTAAAACCTACATCAAAGACCAGCTCGTGTTCGTAGTTCGACTCGTTTAAGGTACGTTTATAATTGAAAATTGTTTATTTAGGTTCGGATTCATCTAGGAAATCTTAGATCTGTATACACATGGTAAAAACGAGCCCAATGCACCAAACCTTACTGAAATTCGATAGCGTTTGATGGTTTAATTATTGGATAAACAAGCCGTATGTATAATGCTCAAATCGCACCTATTAAATGCATATGTTTGGCCGATTGGACACCTAGGGTTTGTAGGCGAGATGAATACGAATCAATTGATACCAATTTCATGTTGTTTCGTTGAGAATCGAAGGTTTAATCGTAGATCTGAGGAAATTTGACTGTTCTTGTTCTCATCAATTTTGACTTTGACCATAGAGTCAAAGATCTGGATAAGAATTGTTGATAACTCGTTATGGTGGATCAATTCGTTACGCGTGCATAACGAATGGGACTCATTCGTGTGAACTGATAACGAATGGACCTTTAATTCGTTAGCTGCCCATTCGTTATATTAAGATGACGAATCAGGCCACATTAAAGATAACGAACTAGAGTAACGAATCAGCTAGCGAATCAAACCAGTCAGATGGTGATACGATAACGAATCAGGTTAACGAATGGGGATTTATCAAAGACGAACAAGGATAACGAACCAGATCACAAAAGATAACGAATTAGCTAACGAATTAGACTTAATTCGTTATAGAGAATGGATTAACGAATTAGAAAATAATTTAAAATCCTAATGGAAAATGTGTTAAGACAGTTAATGGAAATAACGAATTATTAGGGTCTCGACCCTAGCCAGGGGCTCTGCCCCTTGGACCCTGCTAGGGGCTGCCGCCCCTAGAACCCCGCTGCCAGGGGCGCTGCCCCCGGACCCCCGTTCGTTGTAGATTATATAAAGATAGAAATACGATACGAGTAGTAATAGTTAATTGATACGTGTAATTGTTATACAGTTAGTCGTGCACCACTCAAGAAAGGAATAACCATAAACGATGAACGTAACCGCATTCAGGTGAGTTTCTAGCCCCATTTCCTTGTTATGTTTTCGGGGCTGTGTGCATACTCGATGTGATAGTTAATACACTTACCTTAAATGGTAAGTATATGCCATGTATGATTTATATGTCATTTATGTATGTATATGTTGAATGTGAACCAAAGCTTGTCGGTACGTGAACGATCTTCGGATATTGCACGTATTGACGAGGGAGGTATGTATATGATATATGAATGTGTATGATAGATATATGTATAATATATGAATAGGTATGAATGAGTAAAGAACGTTTATGTATGTTACGGGTATGTAAAGACAGAATGTACGAAGGTGAAGAATTAAAGGATCTGACCCTAATAATATCTGTGATAGAGAAGAAAGGGACCAGAACCTAATAATATCTGATATAGAGAAGTAAAGAGGGATCAGACCCTAATAATATCTGAGATAGATAAGAAAGGGATCAGACCCTAATAATATCTGAGATAGACAAAGGAAAGAGGGATCAGACCCTAATAATATCTGAGATAGAAAAGGAAGGGATCAGACCCTAATAAAATCTGAGTTAGAATGGATAGTAAATATATAGTATGAAAGTAATACAATATGTATGTACGTATGAAGTTATGTAATGAAAGAAAAATAGTAAAGTAATTATTATGTATATTCGGATGCATAATTGAAGGTAAGTATACGTATTGTATGATATGTGATTAACTAGAACTCATTCAGCGTAGCTGACTTTTAGTATGCACGCAGGTTAACAGATTGAGACAACTAGTTTGAGATGGACACATGGCAGGTTGAAGAGGCTGGCATCTGAAGATTGTCATGATGTTTTGAATGTTATAATTTATGTTATGTTTTAAAAGACAAATTATGGATAATTGTAATGCATGGTTGATGTTTTATAATATTCCGCGAAAGTTTTAATTAACTCTGATATTTAGAACTGTACTTATGAGTAAATCCAATACCAAATATAGGGCACCGGTAACGGGGCCTTACAGGAACAATTGATTTGGACTAAATTCGGATAACGTCAGCGCCTAAGGCATAGACTATAATACCTAAAAATATATATGGTTTTAAAGCTAAAACTTTATTCGGGTTGACCCGAATCCTAGAATTTGAACCCAAGAACCAACCCGACTTACTTCGGTTCGGGTTTGGGTTAGCCTTTTCTCGGGTTCGGGTTAGTTTGGGTTTGGGTACGTGTTTTCTCGGGTTGGGTTTCGGGTAAAAGTGACAGCCCTAACGAGAACTGTGCTACCAATAAACAAAACAAACTTAAACAATAAACAAAGGGGAAATTTCATTTATACCCTTGTAAATATTGAAAATATCATATATACCAACGTAAAATTAAAAATATCATATATGCACTTACAAAGTTATTAATATATCATATACACAATTCATTACTTTTTTTTTAAAATGATCATATTACCCTGGTTCAATTAGATGCAATAAATGGTTTACAATGTAGGCCATTAGACGTGATAAACCTTCGAAGGGTTTGCAATTTTGAATAACTGACGAGAGGCGTTTGGTTGTTGTCAAAGATAAGAAACATCAATCAAAATTAAAATAATAATATATCGTATAAACACATTATATAATGAAAAATGGTAGAATGGTCTATTCGTTAAAAATGACCATATATGAAAGTTAAATTTTTTGAAAAATAACGGTAAAATGATCATTTCTTAAATTGTTATTACTGCATGGGGCATATATGTTAAGTATATACTTTAAATGTTTTGTAAGGGCATATATGATATTTTAATTATTTTATAAGGGACATATATGATATTTTAAGTTATGGTTGAGTATATATGATATTTATAATATTTGTAAGAGTATATATAAAATTAATTCTAAACAATAGTTAAACAATAAATAATTAATCAAAAAGTTAAATGAATCGTGAGACCCAATAACCGATTATTAGATTAAGGAGTAATTGGGTTTTTTAAAAATGTTTAATGGGCTTTTTATGTAATGGGTCAAATGTGTATTGGGTATATTTGTTTTTTTACACAGTTGACTAGAAGGTTAATTATTTGTTGGGTTTTATAAAAAATAGTAAGTTTAAAAATGGTTGGTTGGTTTGATTGTAAATTGTTATACAATTATTGTTAAATTATATATATATATATAGGTTTAAGTTCATGAGAGAAATGATATTATTGTGTGAAATGTGAGAAGTTCTTTCAACCAATCAAATTTTTTCTTTTTAATTTTGCCTTTAGTTAATTACAAGGTTATATTAGTTAAATTTGTTTGTTCTATATTTGGAATTTATTACTATATAATGTTAACTGGCTGAATGTTAATTTATACAATTATTATTTGTTTAATTTAATAAGTATTAATTTGATTATTTCATTCAAACTCTTCTATTCAAATAATCTTCCATACCATACCATAAAGTTGCTAAACACCATTCGTATTCTTAGTATTCACGTATGAAGAATCCATAATTTGAGACAATAATTCAAAATATACACTTCTACACATTTGAACAAATAAAACAAACTAATTGTACAAATATTACCTGTTCATGTTCGACACAAATCCATAATATAAAGTTGTTTTTGAATATATCCTACACATTGCTAATCATACCACACATATAAAAACTCTAAATAAACATATAACCCTTCCTACACTAAATTAAATAATCCATGTAACATTTCCTACACAAATTTAATAAATCCATACACCATGGTATTTAAATACATCCTACACAAGTGTTAATCATATTACACAAATAAAAAATCTAAATAAATCGATAGCCCTTCCTACAAACAATTAAAGAACCCAACAAGGGTATTTGAATATATCCTATGCAAATATTAATTATATTAAACAAAATAATAAAACATTCTCATTAACAATACCCCAATATAAGTTGAAAACATCCTACACAATTATGAAATCATTATCATTGGTATTTAAATATATTCAACATAAATTAAAAAGCATCCTACACATTTTGTGTATCTTTTCACATTTGTGAACAACCACTTTCAGTTATAAAACCTACAAAAGGATCAAAACTATACCTACACACAAATAATGCAAACCTACACTCTCACCAAAGTCATTTTTTTGTTACGAAATCGCAGTTTAAGAAAACAAAAAATTTAAAAATAACTTGATGAATCACACTATTTTTTTAATCATGAAAACCGTCATGTATTTGAATGTTAGTGTTATTTGAGTGTAGTTTTATCATTTTGTATATCCATGTTTACGATTACACTTTTGAAAATTAGTTTATCTATGTTTTTTTACACATATGTAAATTTGTTAGTACAGAAATTTTACACATATGTAAACTTGTGAATAATGTATGTAATAATTTTTTTTATATAAAAAATGATAGAACTACTCTTAAAAAATGTTAGTACACAAAAAAATTAAAAATTAAAATGTTTGGTTGTTAAGAGTTTCTAAAAGCTACTAAAATTTTTAAAGTTCTGAAATGATACCAACCATATATAGATATATCTATAGAGAGCGGTTACTGTACATTAATGCCTTATTGTACAAACCGTACGCGACAACTTCAAGCGTCCGATCAAAAATTTAAAACACGTGCATGTATTCTTCTAACAGGGTAAGATCGTCAAATAGTCTCCATTACTCTCCATAACCATCCCTAAAATCACTCGCAATAATCAACCTCTAATCAACTGATCCCGGCGATGATTAAGCGTACTCAGAAAACCACTGTAAATCAACTGAACTATACTACATTCAAGCGTAACAAAGATGGATAAAAAGAAGAACCTTAAGTAATCTGCTTCGAGGAAGGAACGAAGATCAAAAGAAAACCAAGATAGACCTCAGATTAATGAGAAATCAGGTGTGTGTTAATGATTCTCGTAATCGTTTTAGGTTTTAACCGTTGTTTTTGTAAGCGCTTGACAAAAATCTGTAGTTGTAATCGTTTTAGGTTTTAATTGTTACTATGATTTGGTGTTTAATAAGCATTTTGAGATGATTTGGTTTTAATTATTGGTTATTACCTTGTTAATTAATATGTGATTTTAAGTGTTTGATAAGCGTTTTGGGATGATTGCAACATCTGAATTTGGCCAATTAATGTGAATGTAATGTTAAGCGTTTAATAAGCGTGTTTGTGATGACTGTAACAGTGGAATATGTCATATTAACTTAAATCTAGTCTTAGACGTTTGATAAGCGTTTTGGGATGATTGCAACATCTGAATCTGGACAATTAACCTGAATCTAGTCTTAGGCGTTTGATAAGCGTTTTGGGATGATTGCAACATCTGAACCTGTCCAATTAATGTTAAGCGTTTAGTAAGTGTGTTTGTGATGACTGAACAACTGGATCCATCCAATTAACCTGAATCTAGTCTTAGGCGTTTGATAAGCGTCTTGGGATGACTGTGTCATTTGCATGTAACATCCTAAATATTCTAATAATAAATAAAGAAAGTTGCGTTAAATTGTCGTGCGTTTAATAATATTAGCTAACGTCTAATATGGAAAAGATCATGGACTTGGATTTAATTAAGATGGATTAAGGGTAATGGGCCTTAGGTCCATGAGCCTTAAGGGGTATAAATACCTCCTTAAATCACCCTTAAACCCTAAACCATCATTCATTTCGGCCGAGACCGAAGAACGTATAAAGGTGAGGTCCGAGCAAGCACACGCGATTCAAGATAGATACAAGATCTAGAGCCCTTAAGCAAGCTAACCGAGACCGAAGAACGTATAAAGGTAAGCCGTTTTACCTTTAAAGTTTACATTTTTATACACGTTTAATCTTGAAACTTGAACCTAGAATATATCAAGTATAAACGGAAGATAAAGTTGTAGACTTGATAGTAAATATGAGTGTAATGAACCCGGAAATGGAAACGGCTCGATTAAATGAACCCTTAAACTAGTATTGAACGTTTCGAGCTTAAAGGTCCGAACTTTATGCATTTTCGGGCCAAATCTTATTCAAAAACGACCATAGGGTTGATCGCGAGTTGGTTAAATATCGTATCCAAAGATTTCGCGTTAAAACGATGATGGTTATGGGAGTTTTGGATGAGCCGTAGTTGCTGCTGGGCAACTTCGCCTGCAACCAACTTTGCCTGCAACTAACTTCGCCTACAACTAACTTCGCCTACAACTAACTTCGCCAAGCAAGTTCGCCCAACATGTTCGCCAAGCCATAACTTCGCCTGGTGATAAGTTCGCTTAATGTTAAGTTCGCTTAACACTAAGTTCGCTTACAGTAAGTTCGCTTAATGTTAAGTTCGCTTAGTGTTAAGTTCGCTTAATGTTAAGTTCGCTTAACACTAAGTTCGCTTACAGTAAGTTCGCTTAATGTTAAGTTCGCTTATTGTTAAGTTCGCTTAATGATAAGTTCGCTGGAGTTAGCAAATTGGAAAATAAATTAAAAACCTAATGAAAAAATGTGTTAAGACAGCTCGACCCCAGCCAGGGGCACTACCCCTTGGACCCTGCTAGGGGCTGCCGCCCCTAGACCCCGCTGCCAGGGGTGCTTCCCCCAGACCCCCGTTCGTTGTGGGTTATATAAAGATAGAAATACAACATGAGTAGTAGTAGTTAATTGATACATGTAAATATTAAACAGTTTGCCGTGCACAGCTCAAGAAGGGAATAACGATTAACAGAGAACGTAACAGGATTCAGGTGAGTTTCTAGCCCCACTTCCTTGTTATGTTTTCGAGGCTGTGTGCATACTCGATGTGATAGTTAATACACTTATCTAAAGTGATAAGTGTATGCCTTGTATGATTTATGTATGATGATTGCTTGACGGTGCGTGAACGATCTTCGGATATTGCATGAACCGTCAGGTGGTAGTTAAGATATGATTGATAAGTATGATGAAAGATATGATGTATGTATGAATATATGATGTATGCATAATGTATGTATGTTATGATGATGGTACGTGAACGCTCTTCGGAGATTATTGTCAAGGAAAGTATGTATGAACAGGTATGGTACAGTTACACGAAACAAAGGGACCAGAACCTAATAATATCTGTGATATTAGGGACCAGGCCCTTATAATATCTGTGATGTTAGGGACCAGACCCTAATAATATCTGTGATGTTAGGGACCAGACCCTTATAATATCTGTGATGTCAGGGACCAGACCCTTATAATATCTGTGAGGTTATAGGGCGAAAGGCTCTTTAAAACGTATGATTATGTATGTAAAGAAAGTATGAAGGTAAGAATGAAAGTATATGCACTTATGTGTGTATGAAAGAAAGGTAAGAGGTTAAGTACGAAATGTAAGAAGGTATTGTATGAGTATGTGATTAACTAGAACTCACTCAGCGTAGCTGACTTTTAGTATGCACGCAGGTGAGTAGAATGAGGCAGGTAGCTTGAGGAGGACACATGGCAAAGTTGGACGAAGCTGGCATTTGAAGATTTTGCTATGATGTTTTATTTTAAAAGACTATGTTCTGTTTTTAAATGACTATGAATGCTCGATAAGACAAGAATTATGGTTATGGAATGTAATGGTTTGAATGTTTTTAATGTTCCGCGAATGTTTTAATTAACTCTGATATTTAGAACTGCGTTTATGAGTAAATCCAACACGAAAGTAGGGCTACCGGTAACGGGGCCTTACATTGCAACTATGCAATTAATCTGAGTTTTATGCGTGATTCAGTTAAGCGAAAGGTTAAAACAAAACAAGTTGATGCCGGAGTGAAAAAGCTTAAAACAAAACATGTTGAAGCAAACTCTGATTCGGACTTTGAAGCTCCAATCAACAAGTTTTAACAAAGAAGAGGAAAGATGTAGAAGACGGTAGTTCTGACTCAGACTTTCAAATAACAAAAAAGAAAGTTGTTAAAGAAAAGAAGTAAGCTGAGAGGACACACAGGAAACCTTTTGTTGAATTTATAAACAAAAACTTGCGAGTCAGATGTGCACTATTTAACATTGTGGATGCAGTGAGTGCAATGAAAACTGTACAAAAAGCTTGTTTAGAAGCAATGGGATTTGGGTCAATGTTAAGACTACAAGTAAACCAAAGTCCATCAATGTTAGGGCATTGGTTGTTGATGAACTATGATAAGTGTTTTTAATGAATTGAATATCGGCAACTGTGTCATTAAGATAACAACAGCAAAAGTTCATGAAGTGTTGGGGATACCAATGGGTAAAATACCAGTTTTAGACAGGAGTAGACCAAGATCGGGGGATGATGCAACTACACATCTGTTCAAGAATCAATTCCCGACTACAAGAATAAGTATAAAGCATGCAAGAGAGAAGTTGATGGAAGTACAAGGAGTTGGTGACTTGTTTAAGATTAATTTCCTTGTGTTGTTCAACACATGTATAGGATTTATAACAAAATCAACAACAATCAATCAACGATTCATCACCGCTCCTGCGTATGAGAATGTTGAAACTGTTGGTGTGGAAGCTAATGTTGAAACTGCAAACAAAGGATTGATTGAGCCTACAACTGATACTACTGATGTTGCAGCTGCTGGTGAGATTGCATCTACCGGTGACAAGATAATTCCTGAGGCTGCTGCTGATAATACAGTTGCTGTTGCTTCTACTGATAAACCTGTAGATAAAGAAAAAAACTGCTGATAAACCTGTAGATACAGTTGGTGAGGCAGCTGCTGGTGACAAAGCGATGCATCAGGTTGATGCAGATGGTAAGAAAAACTTGTTATTTTCTTCTAAAAATCTCTCATGTATATTTCGTCTAATAATACATTTGTAACAAAACATTAATATATAATCAGAACAGATGGGGGGGGGGGGAGTGAAACAGAAACAAATAATGCCGATCACAATGCCGAAGTAGAATTTAATGATGATGATGATACTTATTCACATTTGAGTTTGCAAATGCCATTGAGAACACAGACGTAAGAGCTGGTCGAATTTTATATGACCCCACTTTAGCTGTCTGGGATATCTTCTTACCTATCACCAAAAGAAACAAATGAACAGATGGTGAGACATTTAATTTATTGAATATCTTAAAATTAATTAATAACTACATTTTCATTTTACAGTCTTGGAATAAGGCAATGGATAAAAAGTTAAAGAAATTTGATAAACTTTGCTCATAAATCAATGAATTGGTCCGTGAAAGAAAGGACAAACATCTATTAAATTACAAGATCTTTGCTAGGTGTTGTGAATGGGATGATAGATTCAATCATAATGTGGTTCCCAAAACACAAGAAAGTGAAACAGTGAAAAACAACTCACTCCTTAATTTAGGTGAGAAAACAATCTAATTCTCTTTCAATTTTCAACCATATGCACTTCTTTAATATATATATATATATAGGGGATGGTTCAAGAGAGAAATGATATTATTGCAAGAAATGTAAGAAATGAATATGGACCACTAATTTTGTTTTATGTTTTAGGAATATTGGATTTTAATAATCCTTATTGAATGGTATTGGCCGATAATAATCTCTATTCATTTTATCCCCGCTGACGGTCCCAGATTCAAAAACGTTGGCCCTCAATGGTCCCCCGTTAAATATGACTTAACGGCGTTATAGTTTTTCTGAATTTCAAACCAATGTTTTAGGGCTTTTGATCGTTAGGAGGATACGAGTCGATTGGTGTAAAACTTAGATCGAAACAGTGCTTCAAAATGACGAATCAATGCTTCAATTCGGATGTTTAAACTTACAATTAACCAAAATCAAGTCGTTTAGATCATTATTTGGAGCTAAGTTTTATATCATTCGACTCGTATCTTCCTTCCGATTAATAGCCCTAAAAAGTTAGTTTGAAATTCGGAAAAAAAGTATAACGGCGTTAAGTCCTTTTTAACGGGGGACCATTTGGGGCCAACTTTTTTGAATTTGGGACCGCCAGTGGCGATAAAATGAATATGGATTATTATCGGCCAATACCATTCAATAGGGATTATTAAAATCCAATATTCCTATGTTTTAAATACTTAAAGCTAAATAAAGAAACTATTAATTATTTTCTTTCTTCAATTAATATAACTAATAAACCATAATACTTATTTATTTAATTAATATAACTAAATAAATTATTTTAATTGGAAAATATTAAGAACCCATTTATTTTTATAACTTACTTTTTGTTTCTTGAATTTTTATCCTACACATGTATAATTTATTCATACATTAAAATTTCTTTCTATCCAAAACTAATTTCTTCCAACTCGATCAATATATTAATATCCATCAACACATACTTACATTATGATGAATAATACCAAAAAATAATTTTACATGTGTTTGCATTAGATATCAACAAAAAACATACAACCTACACAAAAACGTATAATCTACACTTGTTCTAAGAATAAGACAGCATATAACCTACACACGAAAAACATTTAACCTACACACAAATAATTTGATTTCTCTCTTGAACTTAAACCTATATAGGGGAAGGTTCAAGAGAGAAATGATATTATTGCAAGAAATGTAAGAAATGAATATGGACCACTAATTTTGTTTTATATTTTAAATGCTTAAAGCTAAATAAAGAAACTATTAATTATTTTCTTTCTTCAATTAATATAACTAATAAACCATAATACTTATTTATTTAATTAATATAAAATAAATTATTTTAATTAGAAAATATTAAGAACCCATTTATTTTTATAACTTACTTTTTGTTTCTTGAATTTTTATCCTACACATATATAATTTATTCATACGTTAAAATTTCTTTCTATCTAAAACTAATTTCTTTCAACTCGATCAATATATTAATATCCATAAACACATACTTACATTATGACGAATAATACCAAAAAATAATTTTACATGTGTTTGCATTAGATATCAACAAAAAACATACAACCTACACAAAAACGTATAATCTACACTTGTTCTAAGAATAAGACAACATATAACCTACACACGAAAAACATTTAACCTACACACAAAATTCATTACCAATAAAATACACACGCACACGAAACATATAACCTACACAAAAAAAAAAACACCTACACATGAAAATTTTAACTTTGTGTAGATTATCTACACTTGTTCAAAACAAGTGTAGGTTATATAACTTTGTGTTGGTTGTATATTTATTTAACTTTGTGTAGATTATACGTTTTTATTGCTCAAAACTAGTGTATGTTATATAACTTTGTGTAGGTTGTATATTTATCGAACTTAAATCGTTGATATATGCTAATATATTGAGTGGAAATTATTTTTTTAATATAAAGAAATAATATTATATGAATAAATTGTATTTATGTTGAATAAAATGAAGAATGTGTAAATAAAAAATAAAACTAAATTAGTGTTTTTATCTTTTTAATTATTATAGTTAAATTAGTTAGATATATTAATTAGAGATATTTATTATGATTATATTAGTTGTATTAATTAGAAAGAGAGAGTGCATTTGTTGTTGCATTAACATCTTTTTTATTTATTTTTAAATATTTAATACCTAAAATAAAACTAGTGGTTCATATTCATTTATCTCATTTCTTGCAATAATTTGATTTCTTTCTTGAACTTAAACATATGTATATATATATATATATATATATATATATATATATATATATATATATATATATATAGTTCCCACTTCTTATACAGCTGCCGTAATTGATTCAGTTCATTCAGACACTGTAGTTGGAGATGCAGTACTTGGTTCAGATGCTATGGTTGATGAAGAAGGTATTGGTACTATTATCGTTACGGTTATACTAAAAATGCTCAACAAACTCTCATATCTAATTTTTTAGTCCTAGATGTTCCTGAAATTTATAATCTATTTGAAGAAAAGAAAAAATCAGGGGAAACTGTTGGTGATACAGGGGTTAGTGATGCAGTGGTTACTGGTGCAGGAGTTGGTGATGCAGGGGTTCGTGAAGCAGTGGTTGGTGATGCAGTGGTAACTACAGGGGTTAAGGGGGCTCAAGAAGGTATATAATTTATAAATCTTCTTTTATACACCTTATAAAGCTCAACAAACGCTTAGATTATTATTAAAAGTTTATATGACAGATGCAGCTGCCATTGGTAATGCAATCAACTACTTAAACTCATGTTTTTATAATTAATTCGATCCCCGATTGGATCGGGGGCAAACGCTTACGAAAAAATGTATCCAGATGGTGTAAATGATGATGAAGAAATTATAGTAACAGAACTAGAAGGGAATAATAAACTTAATTCAGTTATTACCACAGTACTTGCGTGGGCTAAGTAAGGTATTAATATGGTTAAATTTCACTTCATACAAATTGAACGCTCATCAAACGTTCATGTTATTATGTTTATATTTTATATGAAAGATACACAAGTTGGATCGAAAGAGGACAAGATGGAAGACACTGTTGCAAATGCTCCAGTGTGTAGTGAATTTTCTAAAGAACCTGAAGGTATCAAATTATGTTTTAACATAATCATGCATAGTACGCTTGTTAAACGCTTATACATATTGCTTTACAAAAATATATAGCTACCTCACTTGGAGATGATATGGTGCATGTTCATACAAATGCTCCGACGTCTAGTGCAGTTACTAGTGAACAAAAAGGAGGTGAAATCGGAGATGATGTTGATCTCATAAACACTGATGGAACTCTAGAAGATATCATAGGTAAGACAGAAAAAAATGCAATGGTTTATAAAAATAAATTTAGTAACTTCTACAGTGACTTGTCCTTATTATTTTTCAGTAAAAATTTCATAATACCGACATCAATTTCAAAGATGGTACCCAAAATTACATCTTCAGTATCATCATTACAAGAAAATAAAGAAAAAGAGTTGGTGAAAGAAGAAAGAAAGAGAAAGTTAGCTCCTGCTTTGAAATTACCATATCTTTTAAGAGAGGTTGACATACACACAAGTGTGACAGATGATGAAAAAATAATTTCAGAGTATATATTTTTTTGTCTTGAAGACATATGGGAAGAGGTTTTCAAGTCTACTTACACAAATTCATTTAAGGTGATTTCTGAGAGTTTTTATCCTGGTTTGTATTTAACAACAAATGCAATGGATGCATTTTGTGAACTGATAAACTATGAAGAAAAGAAAAAATCTGTAGAATCATCATTCAGGTTCTTCGCTACAAGCACAGTGCTAGTATGATTTAATCTGCCTATTGTCTTTAAACTCTTATAAAATGCTCATTAAACGCTTAAGCATCTACATTTAATTATTAAACAGACAAATGACCATTATGATGAGGAAGTTGGTCACACAGACGAACAAATACTTGAAGTGTATAAGGACATCATTGAAAAAGAGATGATGACGTGTGAAGTCAAATCAATGAAGGAAGTTGCTATATTGCTCGTGCCAATTCTACAAAAGGATCATTTCTATGTGGTTGCGTTCAATTTTAAAACATGAGTGATAGAGTTGCTTGACAACAATGCACATCAGGAAATACCAGCTAATACAAAATTTAAAAGGCCAGAGGACAAAGAAAAAGCGATCACAAGACTTTTTGAAGAAAGATCCAATAAGAATCCTCAAATCCTGGTAAAACGCTCATCAAACTCTCAAATTTCTATTATAAATTTGTGATATAATTAAGTTCTTTTAATTTTTTTTAGAGAAACATATTTTACATGTATCTTTAGAAAATCAATCACCCCATTGTTGATTGAATCCAAAAGGCTGCAATCACTAGATTAAGGATGCCATGGAGAACAACCGAAAATGGAGTAGATTGTGGGGTTTTTGCTATGAGACACATGGACATATGATGAGAAGAAACCGTGGGGGTGCAAATTTTACAAGGAATGTCCTAAACAAGTAAATCAACTAAAAAGTTGAGGTCAAAGTATTTGGGCAAAATCCTCCTGTCAGATCTAAACCAGAAAAGAGATAGTCTTATCGAGAAGGTGGAGGCATTTTCTGAAAATAACGACACTACTTTATCCGGGGCAGAGTTGATTGAAGAACCCCAAAAAAGGCAACAACTAATTCCATTCTTTCAAAAACTTTGTTATTTATTTTAATACATGGACTTATGTTAGTTTAAATCAACAACAAAATTGATGTCTAGCAAAGCGTTGGAATATTATTATTACCAAAACACACACATCACTACATGATAAATATTAAAAAAAACATAACAAACGCTCATCAAACTCTCAACACATCAACCCACTAACCCCTACTCTAATAGTGACGTGAGAAAATCCAACTTTAATTTCATTGAGCAGTTTAGTTCAAGAATATTCTTTGTTAATACTTTGAACTGTTCAAACTCATTCTTCCCTACATCAGCCATAAATAAAACCGCAAGATCTCGGATAGTACTAGCAGGCATTTTGACAAGAACATTCGTAATAACATCCCTATAATCCAAACTATTGCTAAGCATCACAAATTCATGTGTTAGCCTTTCACGACAAGCTTTGTCAGCCGCGACCTGCTCCACAATCTTCATCTTCAAAGCTTCCTTGTAAGATGCTGATTTCGTTGATGATGATGATGCATCCATTATAACTGAATAAAAAAATTGAGATGTGTGGATTAAGTGTAACAAAATATAGCATATATATAGGAAAAATATCACGGACCAAATAGTAAAAAAAATACAAAAGGACAAAAAAGATCACATACCAAATAGTAAAAAAAAGGACAAAAAGACAAAACTCTTAAACAACGCTCACAACTGTATACTCACGGGCGCAACATAAAAAAGTAAGTCTCATATATAGCATATAGATGAGACGCTTAGTATACGCTCATAACTTTATTTAAAAAATGTATCCAGAACATAAGTCTCCTATACACTTGTAATACGCTAAACAATTGTATCTAGTTACACATCTCTTTTTTAATTTAGTTTGTACATAACTTAATTACATTTATTACTACTCACCTGTCAAAAATTGGAAAAAATATTTTTGTAATGATAGCCTACATCAAATCAATTAAATTACACAATTTCAACTACCAAAACTTAAAAAGTATACATACTACGCTTAAAAACGCTTAAGAAATCATAAATGACATTTCTCTGATGATGATAGCCTACATCCAAATTAAATTACATTGAATAACTCTATCTCAACTACCCAAAATTAAACTTGATGACTATATATTTTACATCTGTTCTTGCTATTCAGATCACACAACACACTCAAATCACTTAAAAACAAACACAAAAATGTTTTCAAGTGATAAAACCATGCAAAGCATGGTGAAAGCCAAGTTGGATCTTGAGAAGCCAAACGATGAGAGGTTTCTCACGGCCCTTCAACAATCACAAGCCTACGTGCTTCAAAAAAACTCTTGATGCATATAACGAACTCATGCAGCTACCATACAGTGAGTTCAAGGCAAAGACTGTTGAGTTCCTGAAACAACAGACTTCCCTATAACTCATTGTATGGTATTTTGGTTGACACGGTTTCAACAGTGTCAACCAACATGGAGTTCAAGGATGTTGGGCGTGAGATCATCAAGAACAAGGAGTGATGGAGGCTAAGGATGGGGGCTAATTAGGTCTGATGGTGTTAGTTTTTTGTTTTCTTTTTTTTTTTATCTTAACTTGTAACTTGCCATGGTGTGATGGTCTGTCGCGGGTGTAACTCACGTGTTTTTAAAATAAATAAAAAGTATTATCCAAACGCATGTTATACACTTGTGTAAAAAAGGTGACTATAAAACCCACAATCTTTAAACAAAAAATTCAGTAAAAAACCAGAAAAACAATGGCTAACTATTTCTATATAAAACGCTATACGCACGCTTAAAACAATGGCTAAATCTTTCTATCTAAAAACAATCACTACAGATTCATTGTTGCGGATGCTGTTGCAATGCTTTGCAAGTACTACTATTGTGGCCAGGTTGGTGACAAATATGACATTCCCTATAACTCTTCCCAGATCAACTAATGGCTATCTCTTTTTCAGATTAAATTCTTTTGTGTGAGCCATGACCCTTATTTCTAATTCCAGTAGGTACAATAACAGTAACTTCAGATGGTTTTTCAAAACCTAAAACAACAGCAAATCTATCCCTTTTAGATTGACGTACTCTTCATACCTGGTTAAGTCTGCCTTTTCAATTATCAAATTCATCTCATCTCTAACTTTAATCAACTCATCGATATCTGCAACATAACTATTGATAAGGTATTCATCGGTATATTTTATTTCTCTTGAAAAATCTTTGATCTTCCTGTTCTGATCATTAACAAACTCTGACATTGGAACTGTTCTGATATTCACTGCAGCCTCTTCCTTAATCGATCATTTATATATCTTTTCGGGAATTTCTTGACTTGATACATATTCATGATGTAGAAAATATGCCGACACAACAAACCATATTGTTCAAATCTTTTGCATGAGCATGTTGCAGGAGACTCTTCACCAAACTCACCGTCCTTCTTAAACACAACCTAAAAAAAGAAAATGCAAAAGCACAATTTAAACGCTTATTAAACACTTGTTGATTAATTTAAGATTAAACAACTTTAAACTAAAACGCTCATGAGTACCTCCAAAAATCCGGGAGCATACGCATTAAAATTAAAATCCCATATTTTACACCTCAAATAACCTCCTTCTTCTTCACAAGCACTGAATTGTGAAACACCACCAATGGTTTCATTCATTTCATCTTGAACATCGTTAAAAATAGATCTTGTATATATCCTAACCGCTTCCCTTTCAATATAACTTTTGGTTTCTAGCTGCGGATATGTGTGCCTACTGTCATGATCACACCTTCTGTCATTATATCTCTGTATCTTCATACAAAAATCAAAATGGTTGAAAAACTCAACTAGTGTTAACTGAGAATTTGTAAATGGTTTTCGATCTTTGATCTTGATGTTGTACGCATCAATCCAGACAAAGGTTCGTCTCTATAAAAAGCAGGTATCCAATCAAATCTGATTTCAAACATATCAGTAAGCCATTTATTATTGTCAAACTCAAACTCAACAATTATCGCCTGCCATTTCTCCACAAATTCAAAAGGACTAATTGAATTCGTCCACACAATATCACACATCCTAAGCTTAAAATCTTTGTTGTTACATAAATCGGCTCTCACATGAAAAACAAATGTTAAATGCTTATGAACCGCTCATGAACAAAAATATACTATCATGTTACGCTTATAAGACGCTTTCATATTAAACATTAAAAAAGCTATTCCCATGAAACGCTTGTAAAACGCTCACTATTCAAACTACTTAAAACAGTTAAATCAAAACAGTTAAGTTTACATTGTCAGTAACTTTCTTCATGATATGCCACATACATAACCTATGCCTTTGTAATTGGAAACACAGATACAATAGCTTGCTTCATAGCCGAGTTTTGACCAGTAACAACAACCTTCGGTGCATTACCAAACGACTTAAGTAACATTTGCAATAACCATGTGTAAGATTCAATAGTTTCAGAAGCTAGTATTCCAGCACCGACAGCCACACTATGACAATGGTTATCAATTTCCGTGAATGGTACACAAACCATCTTGTACGTTTACATAAAAAACATATTCATACATATAAAAAACACAAGTAATACAAGGATTTTTATACTGAAACTGTATGGATCAATAACTTGTTAGTATTAAATGTAGCATCAGAAGATATAATATCCCCAAATGCAAGATAATTGCTCTTTGAAATCTCATCAGCCCAAAAAAACACGAATTAACTCACGATTATCATTGACATCATATTCAAACGAATAATCAGATGAAAATGTTTTCTTCGTACACAATCTTTAAACAATCATCTCAGCGTCATATTCTCCCATATAACAATTCAAACCCTGTTTAAAATTCTTACAATCGTCTTTAGTTGCACCTACTTTTTCAAAACCACCATACTGAGTTCTCATAAGGTTAAACGCTTTAACAGGTCCCATGTTCAAATTAGACAGCTCATAACTAGCTTCCTCTTGAACATGTGTTAACTTCCTCGTTGATCAAACAAACTGCATATCACAATCTGCTACCATACTATGATTATGGCCTTCAACAAAATCATGTACTTCAAAAACTACACCATCAATAGATTTTAACTGTAAATGTGCTCTACAATCACATCTAATTGTCGACCTCTTCCTTCTTTTATAATATGGCTTGTTTGATTCATTAAAATCACGTTTTGAATCATACATTTTGACTGGCTTGTGACCTTCTTTACAACATGTAAAATACTTGGTCTTTAGTACCCAGTCATGCATGTACGATCCACTTTTACGAACACCAAAACCAGCTTTCTTAGCATATTCACTCTAAAATTCAAATGCTTGATCCATTGATGAATACATCATTCCTTTAATAGGTTTGTAAGAAGAAGCCACTTGAGGAATAATATCAACCCCTTGATCTTCAACCAAAACACTTGAATCATCTGTTAAAAAACATTAATAAAATACTTATACTATACGCTTATGAAACACTCATACGGAAAAGCGTGAATTGATCAAGGGGATCGTACATGTATCAAATATACATGCTCATAACACACTCATATTCTACAACATCAAATCAAAAACATCGTCACACGCTCACGTTACGCTCATACTATAAACACCAAAACAACCATGTTATGCACTCCTAATATGCACACGCTCATATTCGACAACATAAAAAATAATCATATTAACACGCTCATGATTTGCTAATTGTATAAACACTAAAAATCAACCATGTTAAACACTCCTAATATGAACACGCTCGTAACGCGCTCGCAAACTAAACTAATCAATTATCATGTGATTCTCATAGAAACTAACATAATATACGTGGTATTATCATGTGATTCTCATATAAACACCAATATCTATAAAGGTTACTGTTCGATTATAAACATAGTATGCATTTACTGTCGATTAGTTCAAACAGAGTAAAAATTTATATTCACGATCGTCTTCCATTTCAAAACCCTAAATCAAAAATCGGTGGAAACCTGGTTCATATGCTCAATTGATTTGAGTTTCGGTACAAAAATTGGTTCGTAAATAAGAAATTGATTTTGATTAATCTAAATATCAGGATCGTAACCGTTTATATGCCAATTACCAAATTTAGATTACGAATGAAAAAGGCAACCATACCCTTCTCGTTTAAAAAATACGGAATCTTCTCAACTGATCGCAACTGAATCGAATGTGTAGATCAACGCTCCCAGATGTCGCGTACGTTTTGTACGATAAGCCATCAGCGTATTCCATCTTTTCTCTATATCCATATAGGGGATGGTTCAAATGAAACCATCAAAATAAATCTTGGCCATTGATTTATTTGATCAATGGTTATTATTATGATGACATTATGATAAATTATATAAAATTAAAATATAATTTAGCAATGCTTTAGGGGCAAATCTGGAACAAGAAAAATATTAGTGCCTAGTTTCCTACATTCACTCTTCTATTCATACTTCTCACTCTTATTTGAACCCTCTTCAGTGTTTGGTTCAAATATAAATGACTTATATTATGAGAAGTGCATAAATAACTAGAGCAATCATATTAATACTAGTATATTTATTACCAGGTTAGACCACGTGTTACAAACAGGTGGAAATATATAAAACTTTATATATATATATATATATGTGTGTGTGTGTGTGTATGTGTGTGTGTGATATATATTTTAATGAATTGTAAACGTCAGATAATCTAACATTATTAATATAAGGTATCACATTGTTGTTTTAATTTAAGAGGATCCAACATACAAAGATAAATAGATAAAATTAACAATTTAAAACATATTTATAACTCATTATTTGAAGTCATATATTGTAAACTATGACGCGTAAACATGTAGATGTTGTAACATAAGTTGTGTGTTATAAAAACTATTTTTATTGAAATTATAAAACATATAGGTACATAACATAAAGAATGCCACAAATATAACAATGAGATATAACAATTATAATTTTGATTAAAACGTTTAATAAAGTAACAATAAATCCAAACTTCATGACTTAATCCACCATTTCAATCCAAACATCCAGTCCAAACGTTCATATATAATCTCCCAAAATCCAAAAAAAATTAAATAAAATAACAAAGTCTCATAACTTTTAAAATATAACAATGAAAACAATTAATTGCCTTTATTACTCAATAAATGATGAGTATAACCATTTATTTAATTTGAAACTTTTTTCAACTTAAGAGTTAATGTTTAAAATTAAATTGTTTTATTAGGTGGATAATTTATTTATAGAAATTGTATATTTGCATCATATGTGAATAACCTAGTTAAATGACATGTGGAAAAGATATGTTGCTTTAATAGTATAGTAAGATTATTTGATAACTTTTGAAACAGATCAATTATTATTACGCTATTTTGTTTTTTATATCATAATTATTCTAATTCAAAACTGTAATTACTCTATTTATTTGTATGTTTAGTAAGTTAATTTTATTTATACCAGATCCCACCCTTATATAACTTTTTAGAAAAGATTTCAGCCCCCGTCGAAGCGGACCCAAAGTGGTCGCCCATTCCCGCCTCAAATAAAAAGGATAACCTAGTTAAATGACATATGGAAAAGATATGTTGCTTTAATGGTATAATAAGATTTTTTTATAACTTTTGAAACAGAGTAATTATTATTATGCTATTTTGTTTTTTATATCATAATTATTCTAATTCAAAAGTGTAATTACTTTATTTATTTGTATGTTTAGTAGGTTAATTTTATTTATACCAGATCCAACCCTTATATAACATTTTAGAAAAGATTTCAGCCCCCCTTTGAAGCGGACCCAAAGTGGTCGCCCATTCCCGCCTCAAATAAAAAGGAAGACCCTGTGAAAGAGCTAGTTCTGGACAGGGTCGACCCATAGGGGTGGTAGGGTGGTCGACGGCCACGGGCCCGACACCCCGTTAGACCCGAAATTTTTTGTTTTTAAAAAATTATATTTATTTTAAAAAAAAACAATATGTATATTTAATGTTTAAACTTAATTACATGACAACTAGCTTTGTCTAGTGGCAAAAGGGTATTACTCTCAACCAAAAGGTCACAGGTTCAAGTCTCATTTGAGACATGTTTAATCCTTTTTTATACAACCTAAATTATAACCAAGTAAACCTATATAAAAAATTAATTGTTTAAACCAACAAAATACTCTATTTTAATTAAGGCCTAAAAAAATTTTCGTCTCCGACCCAAAATTTTTTTTGCTTTCTCGGAGCTGGGCCTGGTTCTAGTGCATATGAGCTACTTAGCTGGAGTTGGTCATTGATCATTACACATTCACACGATCTGTAATTTTTAAATAAAATTGATGTAAATAAAACCAAACATATGTGTTGAACTGTAAACAAACTGTAAACTATAAAAGAAGCTTTTAGTTCCCATGTGAGTATCATTAAATTATAAATCATACAATGAATCACAACACATGGTCTCTAATCAATCCTAAGAAAGGTTCTTTGATGTTTAATTTATTAGATCTAATTGTTAAATGCGTGTTTTCTCAGCATGACAACTCTACATACCTTTGTATTTTAAATAGATTGAAAGACAGCCTAAAAACTAAAAAAGACAACATCATGTGATGCAAAGATAGTTAAAGGTATACAATAATTAAGAATAAATATATTTATTATAAATGAACAATCAATGTGATCGTCAGGGATTGTACAAAACAATAGAAAATGCAAATGGCATATAAATCATAAATGGAAAAAAATAAGAAAAAATATAAATAATATGAATGATAAATACATGCTCTCTATCCCTTCTCACAAACTTCTTTAATTTCTACTCTAGAAAGGATTCAACAATGAAGGGATATTGGAGGCTTTAAGAGATGCCAACAGTCTTTCCAAGCAGCCACAGCACCAATGACATTTCTATCATCACTATAGTGTGCAATGTGGTCCTATCCAGCATAAATCCGAACACCGTTATCCCCGCTCGATTGTTCTCAAAATACGTTACTACAACAAATTTAAAAAATAAATAAAAATAATTTTTGGGTCAACAAAATTGTGTTAATATGTTCATAATCATATGGAAAAATCATCAAAATAAACATTTGACTTGTAACTTTATAAAATAAACATATTTAGTTTTGAAGTTTCTTAAATAAACATATATTATGAGTTGTCCACTAAGGTACAACTTTTTCACCTAAAGAATACATGTTCATTTCACAAACTTTAAAAGTGAAAGTTTATTTTGTAAAAATGTTGGCTGGTCAAATGTATATTATAGTGATTTCCCCATTCATAAATGTTGTGTTAGATGAATTGAATGTGAATGTTAAGACTTACCTAAGGCTTGCCTTTTCTGGAACGAAATGGTACTGCGAGCATATGCGGGTATGAGTTTAGTGCTGTCTAGTTCATCTTCGCTGGCAGCATCATCATTATCAGACGATGATCCATCGCTAAACACTTGGTTAGGCAAAACACCCACGGGTGGGGTTTCTGTGTCAAAATCTGGTGTGTCAAATGACTCAATGGTTGCACACACATGCCACTTTGCAGCCAAACATGTCACACCTTGAGCCTTATGTGTTATCCTAGTTGCACTCCTTAGTAATATCATTATCCCAGCAAGCAAACTCACAGAAATCAACTGTATATTATAACACAAACAACATCAAATCAGTTAAATAAAATACATGAAACTAATTATTTTAATATCATAATATTTGATCATGATCACTTACTGCAAGTTCACCGGTTTTGAAGATGCTAAGGTCAGCATTGGACCGGGTGGTGTCAAGAAGCGATGTGAATTGACTGATTGTGACAATGATGAGGGCCCACATTATGAATACCCGATATCTGTGGCTGATGATGCGTAGATGCCTTCGGATCCTAAGGTGTTCTTTTAATACAGACTCAACGTCAGAGTCCGCGTGGAACACTTGAGCAAAATCTTGGAGACGGAGGATTTGGAGATGACAAAGTAGACGAAACAAGACACAAACAAGGAAGAACACCACGGTTCTGTAGAGCCAAGATAAAAGCTCCAAGGTGCATGCAGCCGCATCACTAACGATTGCATTTCCTAAAAATGGAATAGCAGTGGCACCCGAGGTGTACCACCAGATCTTGTATGCAGCCTCAGCAGTAAAACATGGTGCCACGAATACGAAAAGAATTTTAAGGGAGCTCTGAAAATGTATACGAAAAAATAAACTAGTTAGGCTTGTGAGATTCAGAAATTTTTTTAGCTGGTTTAGGGGAAAAACCGTTTATATGTAGTTTTGTGAAACGTCTTTGTTTTCTAGGCAATTCGTTATTTTGGGCAGCGGACCTTGACTTATCTCCAATAGCTTATGAGATATGCGTGTTAATTTTTTTTGTAAATCTAAATACATAGTGTTGTTGCAGTTAAAAAAAACACCGTTGTTTAGCTTTTTTTTCTACATTTATATCTACATATATTTATCGAAAAACCAAGTTATATTAAATAAAGTATTTTCTTTAATGTCTTAAATTTGAAAGGATGCTTTATTGTTTAATATAACACGGTTTTAATAAAATTTATATCAAAACAATGAAAAAAAAACTTAACCAAACTATATATTTAGATTTTAAAACCCGTCAAACAGAAATTATAGAGAAAGTCGAACTACATGTTAAATAAAGTATTAGATAAAAGAAAATTATTTTTTTTAAGACAGCTGGTTCAAATTGCAAACTTTGAACTATTTTATGTTTCAAAAAACAGCTGTAAACGCTTTTTAGTTCTAAATAACCAAAAATAAAATAAAAAAAAACAGAAAAATCTCAAAAAAACTCATAAGATTAATCAACGTTAAAAGATATATTAGGAAAAAAAGAGGACTTACATCAAGTTGTTCTGTGTAACCTTGTCGAACCGTATCGCTTTCATTGCACAACTTATCAAAGAACAAGAACCTTCGAAGTCCATAAACACTTATAAACCGGGACAAACAAACAAACGAAAGTGTCGCAATGACACTGAGAGACAACTGGACATGGCTATCATAAGGCCTCGCGTGTCGATTATCACAATCACTACACGCGAGGTAGAAATGCGAGAAAATGGGGATAACAATTGTAAAAACAATGAAAACCAACCAAGATACACAAAATGACCAGTTGGTAGATTGATCAACACACATCCACCTGAGCCATGACCTGAAACTATGTAACTCGTCGTAAGCACTAGACTTCGTGCGCAAAAAGTTATTTCTCTTTGGTATAAGAGATGTTTTCTCGGCGTCCATGACCGGTGGATGGTGGATGAATGGTGAAGTAATGAAGGAATATATATAACGATTCTTTGTTTGATGACAAAGGAAAAGGAGCATTTATAGAAGGGAGATTTTTTTAGAGGGACCCTCGAGTTTGTGAAATTTTGCACTTTTAGCAGTGAACTAATAATAATGACCGGATTTGATTGATTGATTCTGATTTTGAATCGATTTAAAACAGATTTAGTATTGATTTTAAGATATTATCTTGTAGGGGAAAGTTAACGTACAAATAAAATTAACATGCTAAATGTGAGAATCAAATAGAGTAATTATATGTACAAATAGAGTAATTATGTAACCATATCATAGAATAATTATGTAATTTACTTTATGACGTAATTACATAATTATTCTATTTGATTCTCACGTTTAGCACGTTATTTTCATTTGTATCAAATCCAAACCTTCGTATATTAAAATACTCTCACTAGTTTTTGTCTCGTACTCAGATGACACCATAATCATTGGTGTACATGTTACAGTTATAAGATTAATTAATATGTATGTGGTACTTTTATTATAGTTACCCATTATAAGTGGCAGAGCCACATAGTTTCCATCGAATTTGGTCATGTTTTTTTTTCGATTTTATATAAAACCTATAGTATTTATAGTATTGTATTGATGAGCGAGTTTCTTTTCGATTGGCGAACCAATCTTATTTTTGAAAAATATCGAACCCATTGATTACGAATAAATTAGTTAAAACTTTTTTTAGTAGCGAATATATATATACTTTTATAAAATATAAAAAACTTTATAAAAACTATAAACATTACTAATATATATGTACATTTGTTATGATAGTATATTGCTTTTATTTATCTGACTGAATGACTAACCCGACCCATCCGGGCCTGAAAACTTGACGCTAGAAAGATATTGAGCACCGAAAATCCCGAATCCATATGGAAAAATTTCTGGCTCCGCCACTGCCAAGTATTATTGTTGTTTATGTTTATAATTTATTTATTTTCTATTTATATTGTATATAAGAGTGTGTGTTTTTAATTAATTTCCTGTTAATTTTCAAAATACTTATTAAAACAGATCATAATGTGCCACTAAGCTAATAAATGAAATCTTTATAATTATTACTGGAAAATTATTTAATACGATAAGAAAAACGGTCTTTTACTTGATATAACTAAACTACTAAAGATTCCTTAAACATTGATAAAATACAAGATTTTCAAATATATTTTATTTATAGAAAGCCATGGTGTTGTATGAAAAATTGCTGATGAATTTTTCTATACAAATATAAGTTTTCTGTTTTTTTTTTTATTTAATCTTGACTTTTGAAAAAATAAATTATTGACTTTCACGTTCACTCCCTCTCTTTCGATATCTTTCTAGTTTTCATACTTCAAATTTCATTTTTTTGTTTTTTTTTGGGTATCAACACAAGATGATGCATTTCTTATATGAACATTAGCAGTTTTTTCCGATCAAATATAATAGTCACAACTATGATGGTATTTTTATCTTCCTAAATTATCAAGGCTAGGGGCTGTTTAAAAAGCTACATCTGAATCAGTTAGATGTAGAGTGTGTTTGCTTACACTTTTTAATGGCTCGTGATGCCTCTTAATGATTAAGATTCAGAAATATGTTGAATGATTATGATTATGAGACCAACTCTAAATCAGTCAAGCCTCTTATTGATTCATTACAAAATTGTCAAACAACTCTTAAATGTTGCGTTATCCATCTTAAGACTTAAGTCTCATGAAGATTTGATGAATTGGATGCAAAACATTGCACATTATCTTGGTTACATTATTATCACTTAAAATTCAAAGACAAAACCAAATAGTTACGTGCATGATAGTCACACTTATGTGTGACCATGACGGTTCCAGTTTTTAGAAAACTGAAAATATTCAAAACAATAATAATTTTGGATATCAAGGATGATATGTCAACCAGACCGTTTTCGAAAATTGTTAAAAATTTTGAGCTGAAGGCGAAAATAAATTGGGCCTTATGTAAAATGTGTTTGTTGGGTTTAAATAATTTAAATTCTAAATGTGCTTACTTAGTTATGAGTTTAGTTGTGTATAAAACTTTTTGTATAAAAATGGACTTAAAAGTGAGAATAGAACCCACAACATTTTGGTTGAGAGTTATACTCATTTGCCACTATACCAAGCTAGTGGTTAAGTAATTAAGTTTAAATATTAAATCTAGATATTGTTTTTCATAAATATATATATAATTTTAAAAAAAATATTCAGACCTAGCGTGGTGTCAAGCCGGATTCCGTCGACCACCTTGCACTTCTTAAAAGCCGACTCTGTATTCAACAAAACTAAACATTCGCACAACATACAAAATATATAGAGGGGCATCTATATACAAAGCTACTGTCTATTATGATGAAACTTGTTTGGTAGAATATTTAGTAAAATCACTACAAGAAATTGACTATTAGCGATGACAAGGAGAATGCCACCGCTAATACTCATTGTCGCCGCTAATTGCCACAATCACGTGCTCCTCCTGGGGGCTTAATTTGAACATTGACAAGGGATGGATTCAAGGGTTCACATCTCTCTTTATTCTTTTTCTCCTCAAATAAACACGCCCCATTTAACTTCATCTTTCTTAAACATCACCCCAATTTGTTTTTTATTCTTTCAACCATCACGTTTTTCATCTGTCAAGACCATCAAACTTCTACCATCAAGACCATTGGACTGCCACCATCAAGACCGCTGTATTTTCAAGCTTCACCATAGATCCTGACTACTGTGTTTTCAAGCTTTGGTCGATAACTCATGTTTTAAAAAATCTGGAAATCATTTAATTATCTAGTGTTAGTTTAAAGCTCCGGCCACTTGTGTTTGTAAAAATCATGTAATGAACGACTGATTCGAATGAGATATTGATCGCGTGTTGTTTCATTTTCAAGTTCAGTTTGATTAATAACAAACCTTGTACAAACTAATCGTGTTTTGTTGCGTTAGAAATGTGGAAATCCATCTCCAGAAAACTTTCCGGCAAAGTCTTTAGCGAGAATGTGGGAGTCTTGCTGCGAGACCCTTTAGCGGCAACACATTACACGTTAGAGTCTCGCTGCGAGACCCTTTAGCGGCAACACATTACACGTTAGCAGCGACGCTTTGGTCTTTTATTATGACGCGACAATAGCAGTGACTATATATAAAACTATAAAGTATTAGCGGTAATTTTTATACGCTTTGGTTTTTAGTTGTCACCGCTAATGCCCCTTTTTTGTTGGGAATGTAGAGCTAGATTATACATTCTATCAACAATGTTAGAAATCAGGTCCAAAAATATGAACACGAAGTTTGATCTTCACTAAAATCGACTCTTTATATTTATTATAATTATTGACACATTAAAACAATAACCTAAAACCCTCTATCTATGCTAAACATACATCTTGCAAAAACAAGAAACACATATTCTAGGATACTAAATAAGCTTTAGGTGATGTTTGGTTTTCTAAAAAAGATCAGCGCATACTCTTTTATTTGTGCCACGCAGATCACACTCAGACATTGACATTTGTAGATTGTTTGTTTTTCTGAAGACGTTTCATTAAAAAACGTCTGCGCAGACTCTTCTTGATGTAGACTTGGTCTATCCACTTCTAAGATCTTCTAAGGCTGCAGAGGGTGCACATCTTCTTCTACAGACGTGTTCCGTAAACTGTAGATATTTTACATCTGAAAAAAGAAACAACACCTTAATAATCTTGCCACACTAAAGAAACATACAAAATAAACTTAATAAATCTGAACTCTTTTACGAAACACCCTTAAGTTTTCACTTTCTTTCTAAGAGACATGTTTAACTTTATTGATGACCCTTTACAGGAGTAGCTTTCAATAAAGATAATTTTTATGATATACTTTATGTTGTGTGTACTAGCAGAGACCACCTCCTTAGATTTATTTTTGTTCAGTATGCGTAGATGTTTGATTATAATGGAGATGCAGACAGTTATCAAAGTTGAAGGTCATGGTTACCGGACATGTTAGTAGGCGTAACACTGCTTTAATAATGGTTCAATATAATTATAGAAAAGATTAAAATATTTCTAGTATCACATGAATGGAGAGCAGTGGCGGACGGACTTGAAAGTACCCCCCACTCAGTTTTTTCCAGTTTAGTGTATTATTTCCCAAAAGCTTCCAATCTGTTAATTTTTTTACCAAGCCCCCTAATCCCATCTTTTCTTCCTGGCCCAGCTCAAGCCCAACTAAAATTCACTTTAATATTTTTTTAGTTTTTTCCGGTTCACACAAGTAAAAGTCAATAGTGAATATTTTATATTTGTAACAAAAATTAAATGATTTAAAACTAACCTAGATAAAGTTTTACTTATAAGCAGCAAGAATATAAAATAATTATTAAATAAATAAAATATACAGAATACTTAATAAAACGTATTTAATTCACTTTTAGAGAAGATCTTTCGTATTATGGAAAACATATTAAAATCTCATATTTTAATATGACTTGATTTAAAAAATATTAACACAAAGTTACTTTGTGGCAACTTTGAATCATTATGGTTCATTTTTCTATGTTAGTTGCGTGCAAAAAAAATGAAAGATTTGTTAACTTTGAACTCGTATGGCTCGTTCCTTTTGTAAGGCCCCGTTACCAGTAGCCCTACTTTCATGTTGGATTTACTCATAAACGCAGTTCTAAATATCAGAGTTAATTAAAACATTCGCGGAACATTAAAAACATTCAAACCATTACATTCCATAACCATAATTCTTGTCTTATCGGGCATTCATAGTCATTTAAAAACAAAACATAGTCTTTTAAAATAAAACATCATAGCAAAATCTTCAGATGCCAACTTTGTCCAACTCTGCCATGTGTCCTCCTCAAGCTACCTGCCTCATTCTACTCACCTGCGTGCATACTAAAAGTCAGCTACGCATGAGTGAGTTCTAGTTAATCACATACTCATACAATACCTTCTTACATTTTATACTTAACCTCTTAACTTTCTTTCATACACACATAAGTGCATATACTTTCATTCTTACCTTCATACTTTCTTTACATACATACTCATACGTTTTAAAGAGCCTTTCGCCCTATAACCTCATAGATATTATAAGGGTCTGGTCCCTAACATCACAGATATTATAAGGGTCTGGTCCCTAACATCACAGATATTATTAGGGTTTGGTCCCTAATATCACAGATATTATTAGGGTCTGGTCCCTTTGTTTCGTGTAACTGTATCGTACCTGTTCATACATACTTTCCTTGTCAATACGTGCAATCTCCGAAGAGCGTTCACGTACCATCATCATAACATACATACATTATGCATACATCATATATTCATACATACATCATATCTTTCATCATACTTATCGATCATATCTTAACTACCACCTGACGGTTCATGCAATATCCGAAGATCGTTCACGCACCGTCAAGCAATCATCATACATAAATCATACAGGGCATACACTTACCACTTAAGATAAGTATATTAACTATCACATCGAGTATGCACACAACCCCGAAAACATAACAAGGAAGTGGGGCTAGAAACTCACCTGAATCCTGTTACGCTCTCCGTTAATCGTTATTCCCTTCTTGAGCTGTGCACGGCTAACTGTATAATATTTATATGTATCAATTAACTACTACTACTCATGTTGTATTTCTATCTTTATATAACCCACAACGAACGGGGGTCCGGGGGCAGCGCCCCTGGCAGAGGGGTCTAGGGGCGGCAGCCCCTAGCAGGGTCCAAGGGGCAGAGCCCCTGGCTGGGGTCGAGCTGCCAGGTCAGCTTGGAAAAATTTTATTTCCATTAACTGTCTTAACACATTTTTCATTAGGTTTTTAATTTATTTTCCAATTTGCTAACTCCAGCGAACTTATCATTAAGCGAACTTAACAATAAGCGAACTTAACATTAAGCGAACTTACTGTAAGTGAACTTAGTGTTAAGCGAACTTAACATTAAGCGAATTTAGTGTTAAGCGAACTTAACATTAAGCGAACTTAACACCAGGCGAAGTTATGGCTTGGCGAACATATACAAGCGAACTTATACTAGGCGAAGTTCACAGTAGGCGAACTTGCAGATAGGCGAAGTTCACAGTAGGCGAACTTGCAGATAGGCGAAGTTCACAGTAGGCGAACTTGCCTTCAGCGAAGTTATCCAGTGACGGCCACTGGTTTGGTTTAACTCCGCTAATCAGCTACATTTCAACGTATAAACCTTTTTACCATTCTCGTAATCGATCCCATGGCCAACTTTGGATAAGACTTGACCCGGACAAGCGTAAAGTTTGGACCTTTAGGCTTAAAACGTTCAATAAGGTTTTCTTTAACGGGCCGCTCATAATCGCAGATTTGTTAGGTTCATTTTAACATCAAGTTTGCCACTTTAATACTGGTTTAGGCCCGATCTACTATGGGTTTAAGTCTCAAGACTAACCGTTCATGAAAACGTAAACTTTAACATGGAGAACATACCTTTAACGCGTTTGAAGGTTACGGTATAGCTTGGTTATGAAAGTTAGGCCTCGAATCTATCTTGTATCACGAGAATATATCCAGGATCGATGCTTGTGTGGCTCGGATCTCACCTTCACTCTCGGCCGAAAGTTTATGGCGTAGGGGTGTGTGTGTTTTTGAATGTGTAGGGATTTGGATGGAAGAATGAAGATTTAGGGTTTAAGGATGGTTTAAGGGAGTATTTATACTCCTTAAAGCCCATGGACCTAAGGCCCATTACCCTTAATCCATCTCAATTAAATCCAAGTCCATGATCATTTCTTGTTTATATTAGCTAATATTATTAAATGCCCGACCATTCAACGAAATCTTTCTTTATTCAATATTATAAAATTTAAGATGTTACACCTTTGGCGTAACAGTTTTTTAAGTTAACAATTGAGAGATGTTTTTTTTATAGTAAATACGTAAAGACAATTGCACAGTTGAACAAAGAACACATTTTCCACATGCACTTTTTTTCTTTCAATGATTATTGTTTCCCCCACTAAATAAACATTCTGGATCCACCAATGATGGAGAGAAAATATATATAAAAATTACTTACAAATGAATTGGTTATCATTGTGATATTCTATTTTTGAGAGAAATTCATGTGTATATACATCTGCAAACCCTTTAAAATTTACATATATCTAAATTTAAAAACTAAAAATACCATTTATACCTTTTCTAAATAGTTTTATTATTTAATGACAACTTTACCCTTTTAGTTTTACAATTTACAACCTGCCTAGAGTTTCAATCGACATGCAATCTGTCCATTCTTCAAGACCATCAATTAGTTTAGCACACTTAAAATCATTATAAAGTAGTTACAAGAATATGTTGTCTTAAGTGGGAATTTGTCGTCAACTACTACACATGTGAGCTAGATGTCAAATGAAGCTAATATGTCAATTTGTTTATTGATCGAATATATTTTATTGAATGCGGTGATATTATTTGGAGAAAATCACTGCAATGACATAGTTAATTAGTTGTTTAAATGTTAAATGACTTGTTCAGATTAAAATATTAACTATTACAAATAAGGAAAAATTCACAAATCGTTTAGTTTGAAAAGAGAAAATCCAATTATGTCCTCTAGATTGAGGAATTCACAAAGTGTTCCCTCTTTGCGTGGAGACTAGTTTAATAACCAAATCATGTGTGAAGTCTAGTTTGATAACTAGACCATGCGTGAAGACTAGTTTGATTACCAAATCATGCATGAAGATTAGTTTGAAACCAAAAACTATGCGTCCCAGCCCACAATTTTTTGAACGAAATATGCGTCCCAACAAACAGGATCAGGTGAATCGAAAAATGAGAAACGTGTTGTGGCAATTGGTAATTAAGTGAATCACATAATTACGCTACAACTAATCTTTACAACTAGCGTAGTTATTTCACGTAATTAGCAAATTGCCATCGCCGTCTTTTTCTCTCTTCGCTTCAATAAAATATATATTTTAACCACATCATCTATCTGTTAGAAAATTGAATATAAGAATAGAAATTTATTATATCATTAATATTAAATTCTTTATGTCACTTGTTTGATTTATTAGAATTTATATTAATATTAAATTCTTCATATGGTGAAAAACTCTTGAGTAGAGCTCTTTATAATTTGATTAGTTTTAATTACTTTATATCTATAATTAAATTTCTAATTAAGAGAGATTCTTCACCATCCATAACTCTTATACATAATAGGCTACTAGGGTATAGGCCCGCGTGACACGCGAGTGGAATAACATGTCACTACAAAAAATCAATTTAAACATACGTTTAACTTAACATAATACCTTTTCATATTTGTTACCTAAGTATTATAAAATTACATTGTCTTAAGATTCAAACTTCAAAATTACAATAAGTTAATTTAAACAAAACCACCAAAAGAAATTAACAAAAACACTAACCATGTTTTCTAAGATTTAAATTACGTTTTTTTTAAACTTACTAATTTTAAAACACACTATATTGTTACAAATATATTATTATATTTAAGGTGTAATTTCTATCCAAATTACACTGTAAATTACATATCTGATAAAGATATATATATATATATATATATCTTTATATATATATATAAAGATATATATATATATATATATATATATAAACAATATATTTTTAACATGTCTAATAGAATCTGTTTTGATTTGTTATTAAAGTCAGATTTTAAAAAGTGTAACAAAAATATTAAATAAAAAGCCTGTTATATAAAATGTGACAAGATGATAATATAAATAAGGTGTTACCGAAAACCAAACTTAAAAAGCAAAAAATAATATATTTATAGATATCAACCAAAAACCATTTTCATATTATAAAAATCTAAAGTTATTGTAAATAAAAATTAATTTGGAATTTGGAATATAAATTATGTTTGTGTTACATTCAAAATGCATGGCAGAGTCCTTATTAATAGATTATATATAGAACAAATAACCAAAAATTAAGTAAAAATAACTCCAAACATAAATACAATCAAACATTCAAATAAGAATAAATTGTTCAAAACAACCAAGTAGCAAATAGTCGCTCCAAATAACACATGTTTAAAAAAACCAAACAAAAAATATCCAAAACTCTTAAAAATACTTAACATGTAAAACCAAAACGAATAAATTCGAAACCAAAGTTTAACGGTTCATTTAGAATCCTTCTCCACCTTAGGAGTTAAAATAGTTGTAACATCACATGATTCACTGGTGTCCCCCATCTCTTCAATAGTCTTAGACTTAAACTTAGTGGCCGACATGCTAGCTTGATCATCAACTTCAAAAACTTCAACCAATATTCTCTTAAGTTTATCGTCAGAAGACGTTGACATTCCTTTTTCCTCATTTGCCACATCTTGACCATCAACATTTGAACTTGGAGTTTGGTTATCTCCAATATCCGAAATCTGTTATTAACAAAGTAATCTACATCACAAAATCACGTCACACATCTTTGTGTCATCTATATTTATAAGCTTCAATTATCATATTTAACAAACACATATACCTTAACGCAAACCGAACCGGATGATTGAAATTCTGACATAGATGCTCCCAATGAAACAGAATTAGAATCGGTTTGTTGAAAATAATAAATGCAACCATAATATCTGTTAATGGAAATAATTATAAAATAACATTAACTATAAAATACATTTAGTATTAAATAATTACCAAACGACCATTCTGCCTTTTCTGTAATTCAGTGAGAATATTAGTGTCATCAGTAAGCTTGTTTATACCATAATCTTCCATATTGTTTCTGAAATTGAAGTCTGCCACGTCGACCTTAAAAGCAAATTTCTTTTCTAAAAGACAATCCAACTCAGCAGGGAATCCACCGTATTCAACCTCATTCTGGTAATAAAATAAGTAAAAAAAAGCTTAATATTTCAAATTGTTAAACAAACAACATAATAACAATGATTTATAATAAATCAAATATAGTAATTGAAAACAAACCTGCTTTTGAGAATCAATCAATTCAGCTGCAGTTTTGTTGATCATCATTTTAGCATCTCTATCAATGAGAGTCAACAAAACAACTCCTGTCGAAAGGTCAACGACATATTTAGAGAGCTCATATGCATAATGATCCTATAGTGTGAGATACACACAATTTCCACTTAAATAAAAGAAGTGTTCAAAATCAAGATATAATATATTAACTAAACTGTTATACTAAATTATTTATAAATAGTGGTACCTTAAATCACATAACTCCATTGTACGATTGTTTTTGTCTTTGTCGTTTGAAACATTGCTCTTGAAGACATGAACCACGTGACCAATTATATCTAACAGAAATAAATAAAAAAAATAAGTAAAACATCAATTGGAAATCTTAGGGTAAAATTAATAAATATTATAATTAAATAAAAATACTATTATACCAAAGGTGGATTTCAAAGAAATTTGTTTATTGATTGTTGATTCAAATGAAATCATTTTGAATCCAAACATGCGACCTTCAAACTCTTGACATGGATTAACATGAGGTTTGGTCCCAACACTAATTTGTTGGGAGAGTTAATTACTCTGTAGTTTGATCCATTTAGACCAACGCTAGGATTAACAATAGTCAGAGTAGAGCTTTCCTTCAAGAATCTTTTGAAACGAAATATATCCTGTTTGTAAACGGTGGCTTGGATTCGATTCTCCCGTAATTAAAGAAATTCATATTTATGAGAATTTAAAAGCAATAGAAAGTGTATAATATATACAGATTAATAAATAGACACTTACATCTTCATCCATTAAAACCATCTCAATCAAAAAATACTCGTTGACATTTTTGTTATCTTTGATGCTCCAGAGCCTCAGAACTCTAACCTTAAGAGTTGATGTTGATGTTTTAAGAACATCAATTTCATTTAGCATGGTAAAGGTTTGAGCTTCCATTGTCATATTCTTACAAGGAAAATATAAAACAGTTAAATAAAGTGGCCGAAAACTAACACAATTATTAACAGTGTAGAAGCTTACATGGCAGAAGATACGAATGGAATAAAAAGCCTATGATTATAAAAATTATGAAAATTGAATACGTGATTAGTAGAATTTAGAGAATATTAATTTTGTTAAATGTATTATGTTTTGAAACCTTGCTATAAATAAGTTTGATTACAATAAACCGGCTTATTGTAAATTATTATATCCAAAAATAACATATTGGTTATCCAGAAATAACATATCCAAAAATAATATATTTATTGTAAATTGTAACATATTGTAAATTTATTTTATTATAAAAATAATTTGTATTAAAAAATAATTTGTATTCAAATAATAATGTCCAAAAATAAAACACTGATTATCAAAAAAAAGTATATTTAGAAAATATTATTATATACGGTTATATAATTTTATTTAATATTATATAAAAACATAAATTATTTCCTTAATTATAGTTAATTTAGTCAAACTTTTATATATAGTCAATAATAATTTGAATTTGAGTTTCAAATTATAGTTAAAAGGTCAACTAATAATGGAATCAATTATGTACATTAATATTGTTATTAAAATATAGAATAAATTATATTTGGAAGATGAATATTATAATTTAATATGTATTTTAATTTTAATTAAAGATCAATATTATAATTAGTAAATGTTAATAAAAAATTAGTAATTTTATAATTAATATTTTAGGAAAACATTAAAGAGTACTGAATAAAAATTGGCTGGATAAAAATTAAAAATTGGACGGAAAATAAACATAAATTAGACAAAATTTTGTAACTGCAAAAACAAAATAATAAAAAACTGGACGGAAAATTTTAGAATTGGAAAAACAAAAGATAAAAAATTGGCCGAAAAACAATTAAGATTTTAGACGGAAATTCAATTCTGAATCTTATTAAACATAAAAATATGCTTATAACAAACTGGCCGAATTATATTCATTGGATATTATATCAAAACAAATTGGCCGGAATATATTCATCGGATCTTACTATACTATTAAATCAAAATGCGCAAGAATGGATTGTTAATTACCTTTAATATATTCATCGGAGAATAGATATGTTATAAGAATCATGAATAGAGGAAAAAAAAACCTTATAACATCTCCTCTGACAAACGATGAATTGAACGGAATCCAAATGATTGGAGACCTGTTCACCAATGGTTCGGAAGACTAACATGGTAGATTAAAAAATTACTGGTGAATAATGTAGAAGTCAGAATATGCCCGCCGGAGTTAGACCTGAATATGAGCGGCGGATTAGGGTTAGTATATTCGTGAAGAGGTTAGAGAGAAAAATGACTGGTTAGATTGGTTGTGGGTTATGGAAAATGGAGCGGGTTATGTTTTCTGGGTATATGGTTAATAGGACACGTGACATCATTAGAGAGAATCTTAGAATGAAAATATGTTTAGTTGGAGGCCTAGGTGGACAAGCTAGTAGAATGCCATGTGGCATAATTGTATTGATTTAATAGATTAGTAAGATGTGCCTCTTTTTAGAATGCTAGAAAATATACAAGCTAAAAACTTCAAGGAAAAATGCATGCATGCATGAAGAGTTATTAGTGAAGAAGAAAGCTTTGAAGAATCATATGTTGAAAACATATAGAGCTGAGTTTCTCAACTCCATTCATCTACCATTTATTATATTTTTCTACAAGTTCTAACACTATTTACCTGATCTAACCTCGGGCGTGTGGACATCTCTGGCAGTACAAACTGCTTCGGCTGTTGTACCCTGGGAGACAAACGCGTTGTCTTATGTAGAGGCGCGAAATTTGTTTTAAGGGAAGCGTGTTGAACACGTGCCTCAGCCTCAACTGTTAACTTTTGTTTTGTTCATTCTTGCAGCCAAAGAGACTATCAGTTGCCGTTGTTGTGGTAAAAATTGGAAATTTTATTCTTATGTTTTTGTCAAGGAGATTACAAGAAGATGTTATTGAATAACAAGTTGAAGACTTTATCATATGAAGTTCTTGAGTTGAATCATTTAACATATTTGTTATGTTTTTTTATTGTTTATTTTTATTTTGTATTACGGTATTTGTACTACTTATCTTCTCATGTTAATAACGGGAGTATCGTTATTATTTGTATTAATTTTAATATAAAAAGTGACCCATATTCCTACAATCTTAAAACATATTTCCGTGAGATTGTTAAGACAACCTTAAACCTTTTTTACTAAGCATATTGGGTTCACGGAAAATATTAAAATTATTTTATGATTGTTGCAACAATCTTGTATACTTGTTTTTGAAAGTATGTATGTAGTACAAATTGTTGTGTATGGATTTACAAAGATGTGGTAAAATCTGAAATCCTATACCGTGATACAAGATGTGAATTTATAGAGATATGGTACAATATTAGATCATATACCATGATACAAGACGGATGATTTTTGATTCTAACTTGTGTGTCAGACCGGGTTTATTGGTGTAAACCTATGTTCTTTGTGAACATTAAATTCTCTAACGGGCATGTTAGACCATATATATTTTATAAGCAATACATTTTGTAAATGCTTCATTTCCTAACATGCGTGTTAGAAATTCTTACAAGTTATAAATTGTATTGTTTAAAACGTTTGTCCAAACGTCTTGTTTCTTAAAACGAATGTTAGAAATAGTTTATTTTATATAAACTATTAAGCCTTATAATGATTTTTGTAATCATTTATTTCGTAATGAGTTTGCTTTATAACGGTTTATGTAATCGGTTATTTCTAACGAGTATGTTAGAAGATAATGCAAGGAGACATCCATTGGGTGTATTTTAGTGAAATATAAACATAGGCTTCCATGTTTGTGTTATAGTGAAATGGTACATATGAGACTCTCATGTGTGTCTATTAAAATTTCTCTCATTAAGTCACCAATAATCATAGACTTAATTAAGTGTAAATGAAAACATTAACTAAGTGTTAATGAAAGCTTTAACTATGTAATAGTTAAGTGACTCTTGTCTAATAAGGTTTTATGAACTAAATGTTTCATACTATAATATAGAAAAACAAATAATTTAAAAATGTTTTGTCTCAATGTTTAATTTTCTAATAAGTTTGTTAGAAAGAGTTATTTTATAACTTTAAACAACGCTTGTCTAAACATTTTAATAGTCTAACGTGCGTGTTAGATATGATTTTATACGTGAAAACCAATGGTTTTAAACGGTTTCGAAAGAAACAAATTATTTTATAGAATAAACGATAAAATAAAACTTGGTGTTTTATAAACATAAGTTTTGTTAAAATTTACAAAGTGCATGTAGTTAACAACTTGTTGTTTGGATAAATTATGATTGTTTAAGAGTATGGTTTTAAAATTGAAACGAGGATATGAGGATATGTGTGCATGGATTTCTATTTGAGGGAGTACCTTAATACATAAAATGATATCATTGAGATGATTTCGATTGGATGATGAAAGTGTCGAAGTTAATAACACTATTTGATGTCTAAATGTCATATGTGTATCTATTGATTGAATTTTTAAAAGGTGATTTACACTTTATGTTGTAGTTTCGGTTGTATTATTATTTTGTATTCTATATCTTCGGATAACATATGCAGTTTTACAACCAAATACAACAATATTTATTGTGACGTGTAAAATTATTTTATAGGATTTTTTAAACATATTTTAAAAAAAAAAAGATTATTTTAAATTGATAGTTCAAAAAGAATTTTGCATAAGAAACAACTTGTGAGTTGTTACGTTTACTAAAATCTATGATGAGACATCAAATGTATAACCACATTGTTGAGTCAAACAATTGACCTAAGGGGGAGATTGTTGAGTCAAAGATTTGACCAGAATGAAGTATATAGAAGATTGGAATCTTCTCAACCTCCTCAGAATTCGCTAAGTATGTATCCGGGCACACCTTAGACATCCGAGCAAGGTTTTACTTAGCCGGGTATGATATTTTGTCTATCGGGCAAGGTTTACTTCAAGAAGTCTTATTTAGTGGATATCCGAGCAGGGTTTGCAAATTAGTGCATTGCCGGGCAAGGTAAACTAGTTTATGTAAATCCGGGCAAGGTTAACTTTATCAAGCAAGTTTGTTCTTCAGAGCCAAGTATATTACTCTTCCGAGTAAGGTTTGGTTAACCAAGTCCAAGAAACCAAGTGATTGGAAGACCGGGCAAGGTATTCATTAATAAATATGGTCCAAGTAGGCTTGATGAAAATGGAATATCTCTAAGTAATATCGGGCAAGGTTCAACTCAAGCAAGGTATTATTCTCCCGAGTACACTTTGCAAATAAGTTATTTTAGCAAAAAGTTGAAATGGATCATTAAAGAACAAGGTTGCTCGTAAGGGTTTGTCGGGCAAAGTCTAGCAAAGTCAAGAAGACTGAAGTCTACCCGGACTCTTCAAGCAAAGTCTACCCGGAAACTGATCCCAGGCATACTTCTATGTTACCAAGTCCTGAAGGATGGCAGAGTATACAACGTACTCGGAAAATGAAGATTTATGAAAAGCCTACTCGGAAGACTTGTTTTACACTTAGTTTATTTTGAATATGTAATCTGAATATGTACGTTGTATTTAGGGTTTCTAGAAGGATTGACAGCTGTCCTAGGTTGGCAGGCCTATAAATAGAATGTTTAGGGCAAGCCGCCAAAAAAAGGGATACAGAGAAAGACACATACACACGAGACACGATATTCACGGATAAGGATAGACAGACACATTTATTGAGAGAGAATATCGTGTGTGGCTGTCCTAGGATTCCTAAAACCCTAAATCGATTATCCACTTTGTATGATGAAAATTATATAGATGGAAATCTTTTGAGTGAATCCTGTGTGTGCTTTCTACCTTTGATTATTCATTGCAAATACCCTGTTTGTTATTGATTCCGCCTTTAACAAACATTAATCTCTCTAAATATAGCAACCCATCATTAACTCTCTTGTCGGCACATCAATCTGTGTGAGTTATGACATGATTAAGTAAGATCCAGCTGAAATCGAGGGCCTGACAAGTGGTATCAGAGCTTGTTACTGCTATTTTGGAAAGATAGTTGCTGATTGAAGATTTGAAGAAGAATGACGTAAGCAGACCACTGTTCCATTGATTTGTGACGTCAGCAGCCCTTTTTTCATTTTTCTTCCAGATCTACAATCTACCGGTGTTTTCTCTTCCTTATTTCAATTAAAGTTCTAATCTTTATATCTAAATCTTGTTCTAATCACATCAGACACATCAGATCTGAGCATTCTGTTTTCAGATCTGATTATTTTGAAACTCTGTTTTTTTTACAAAGAAACTGATTTTTGATTTCTCAAAATGTCTGGATATGAGGAACAAGAGGTGTCTACTAACAAGATACCAAGGTTGTATGGACAGGAAAACTTTACCAAATGGAAAGTACTCTTTGAAGCAGCCGTTTGCTACAATGATGTTGATATGTGGAATTCCATCAAGAATGGTTCACAAGCTACTGAAGAAGAAGGTGCAAATCCGCAAGCAACTGCTGCTGTGAGAGAAAGGATGAGAAAGGTTGATGACAAGGCTTTAGCTATGTTGAAGCTAGGTCTGTCTTGGGAAATACTTACCAAAGTTGCACATCATCCCAATGCCAAGGCAATGTATGATGCAATTCTTGAGATGTTTGAAGGAAATGTTGAACTCAAGAACATCAAGAAGCAGAGATTGAAGCAGCAACTAGAAAGATTCAAGTATAAAGAAGGAGAAAGGTTGAAATCAATTCTGGAAAGGTTTCTGGGAATTGTGAATGAGCTTAGAACCACAGATTATGTCATGACTGATTTTGATCTCAACACCAAGCTGCTAAACTCTATGCTAAAGGAATGGTATACTGCCTGCAAGTTCATCCTCATAAAGTACAACTTCAATGAGCTAAAGGTAGATGATGTGGTGTGTTTTCTTCAAGCTGCAGAGATAGAAATGATAGAAAATGAAATGATAAGGGAGGAAAGACCCTGCTTCAATGTTTCAAATGCATTAATTGCACCTATGGGTAATCTGACTACCAAGAACCAACAACAGATTCCTATCATTGAAGAACCTGTTGAGCATAATGCTGACAATACAAAGGCTTTCATTGGTGGTAGCACAAGTAATCAAGGAAACCAGCAAAGATTCAATGTGCAACTGATTGATGACACTGATTCTGCCTCTATGCCAAGTGGAAATATTCCTCATACTGGTACAGGACATGGTCAAAGCAATGATACACAGGCTTTGCTGTCTATGTTTACTGAGTCATATAATGCATTTGTTGCAAAGCATTTGATTCACACAAGTGTAGTGAAAGATGATCTAGAGCAGATAGATGCTGATGATTTGGAGGACATGGATTTGAAGTGGCAAGTTGCAATGTTAGCTTTGAGAAGTAAGAGGTTGTATAATAGAACTGGTAGATCTCTAGTTTCTGGTCCAAATGAAAGAATTAGATTTGACAAGTCAAAGACAATCTGCTATAATTGCCAACAGCCAGGACATTTTGCAAGAGAATGCAACTTGCCAAGGAACTATCAGATGAATCAATTCCCGAATCAACAGCCAAGAGGTCAACAACAATACCAGCAAATCAGCAAAGAAACAACAACCAAAGCTTCAATAACAACTTCAATCCCAACAACAACTATAATCCCAACTTCAACAACTTTCAGCCTCAAATGAATAATCTGAATCAAAGTATGCATCAGAATCAAGGTTTTCAAATGAACAACAATCAAAACCTTCAAGCTGCTCAAAATGTTCCAAACAACACCTGTTCCAGCCAACCAAAATCAACCAAGAAATCAAGGAAATGTGGCAGTGACTACACAACATGAAGGAAATTTTGATTGGAGTAATCATGAAGAAGACATTGCAGATGATATCAAGAGGGCAAATGTGACATTCATGGCTATAATTGAGAAAGAAACTGGATCATCATCTCATGTACACTTTGCTCCTACTGTTGATTTAAATGAACTTATCAATGAATTGAAAACAAAAGTAGGCAAGCTGGAAAGTGAGTGTTTTAAGAAACAAAGTATCATCAATACATATGAGGAAAGTGAACTAGTGAGTGAAGAAAGAATGAAAAGTTTGAAGGAAGACTGTGTAAACAGTTACAGAGCTCAGAAAAGATTCACCACTGAAATTGATGGGTTGAAGAAAATGATTATAGAAGAGAAGTTGTTAAACACAAAACTGCAAGTTGACAATGAATTCTTGAAGAACTTGGTCTCCACTGGAAACATATGTGGAATTCTAAACCAAGTTAAGGAAGAAGACAAATACAAAGCAGTACCTCCACCATTCAACAACAACTTTATACCAAAAGTTGATAAAGAGAAAAGAAATGGATATCTACAACAATTCAAAGATGTCTTTCAAGACAAAGAAGAACTTGTAGATTTGTACAAGAATGTTGAAGTCAGTGAAGAAGGAGAGTTTGTTGTGAAGAAAGAACTGAAAGAAGAAAAGCCAATTGGTGTTCAAGTCTCTGAAGATGATCTTGAATCAATTGATTTGAATCAAGATGACTTGAGTGATTTGAGTGATCAAATTACTGAAGAGGAACTTAAAGCTGCTGAAAGAGGAAGAAGATACAAGAAGCCAGAATCAATTAATAAACTTCCAAAGTACCCACCAGTCACACCAAAAATGAAGAAACAGAATGAAAGAATGAAAAGAGAACATGTGTCTTTTGACTTATGAGAAAGAAAGAAGGTGAATTACAATGCTGTAAGGCCTCCTAGCAAGGATGTATTGGATAAGATAAAGCAAAACAGCAAGAAAAAGATAAAAGAAGATGTGGATGTTAAAAACTTTATTCCAGTTTACCCTATTTTCTCAAGCATTGAAGATTTTGACATTGGTGAAGTAGAAACAATGGAAGAATATGAAAAGAGGAAATTGAGACAAAGGGAAAACATTAAGGAAGAATCCTTAAGTACAAGAGAAATTGTTTTTGTGAAAGGGAAAGTGGAAAGAAGTGACATAAGAAAAGCTGAGTTTGTTCCCTTCTCAATTGACTTTGACAGTTTATAGTCTAAAAGGACAATTGGAGTTGGTCCACCAAGACCAAGTGAAAGGTTCAAGAAGCCAAAAGAACATGAAATATTCAAAGGAAATGTTTGGTGCAAGAAATGTGATGAATATGGTCATCACACAGACTCATGTAATGAAAGATTGAAATTCCAACCTTTCCATGTACCAGATGGAACAAAGTATGGCCAAGACTTTGTTCTATACAAACAGAAGTATGATATATATCTGGGAAAAGGAAAGGTGTGTGGAAATGAAACTTTGAACAGAGAAGAAAAGAAATTTGCAAAGGAGACAAGGAGTGAAAAGAAAACTGATGTTAAAACAAAGAAACAAATGACTAAATCAGTAAGAAGAAGTGTGTCTTCTAAGAAAAATGAGAAATTGGTGAAGAAGAATTATCAGCCTGTGGAAATCAGATAAGACAGTCAATCAGTCAAATCTGATGGCTCTCAAAGATCATCAAACAGTGAGATAACAAGAAGAAAAGATGCACATTCTAGAAAGAAACCAACAGAACTCACTGGTGATGAGAAGTTTCTACTAAAGCATGGATATGAACCACATGGTTTCCTTTGGAAACCTAAGACTGAGAGTAAGGTTGAGCAAGTTGCTGATGTGAGAGACTACTCTGAGAAGAAGGACTATGTGATAAAGGAGTATGCCACTGACTCAGCTGAATACCAGTGTCCAACCTCACTTGTTAAAACTCCAAGAGAGTGTGGTTATGAAACTGATAATTCAGACAACTTAGAATTGACTCATGAAGATCCTGAACCAAAAACACTCACTTCCCAAGCTGTGTCTGAAACTGAATCTGATGAGCTGCAAGTTGATAAGGCTTGCACTTCATCACTCAACTAATCAAACTTTCTTTGTATGTGCAGGAACAACCCACTCCTCTAAATGACATATGGTATATGGATAGTGGTTGTTCTAGGCACATGACTTGTGACAAGAGATCTCTTGTCAATTATGAAGAAAAGTATGAAGGTCCAGTAGCTTTTGGGAGTGATGAGAATGGTGGAAAGATTGTTGGAAAAGGAATCTTAACAAATGGGAAAGTCTCATTTGATAATGTATTTCATCTTGAAAGTCTTCAGTACAATCTGCTGAGTATATCACAAATGTGTGATAAGGGTTACAAAGTCAGTTTTGATGATTCACACTGTTTCATTTTAAAACCTGAGTTTGTAATTCCACCTGAAATGATTATGATGATGGAACCAAGAAATGGTAACTTGTATGAATTGAATATGAAAGAAGCTATTTCAAGATGAGGTGCATGTTTTGTTTCCAAAGCCACTGAAAATGAGTCAAAATTGTGGCATAGGAAACTGTGTCATGTGAACTTGAAGAACATGAATAGACTTGTCAAAGGTGAGCATGTCATAGGCTTACCTACAAGAAAATTCAAGTTGGAAGATCATTGTGATTCAAGTCAAAAGGGAAAACAACACAAATCTACTCATAAGTCAAAACTCATCAATTCAATTGATCAAGTACTTGAATTACTTCACATGGATCTCTTTGGTCCTGTGAGTGTACCAAGTATTGGAAAGAAAAGATATTGTCTGGTAATCATTGATGACTATTCAAGATACACTTGGGTTTATTTCCTAAGTACCAAGGATGAGACTGCAGAGTTGATTAAAGGTTGTGTAACAATGATTGAGAACAAGTTGAATAAGACAGTCAAGATGATGAGAAGTGACAATGGCACTGAGTTCAAGAATGGAGTTATGCAAGAACTCTGTGAAGCAAAAGGAATACAACAACAATTTTCAGCTCCTAGAACTCCTGAGCAAAATGGTGTAGCAGAAAGAAGAAACAGAACTTTAATTGAAGCTGCAAGAACCATGTTAGCAGATGCTAATCTGCCTGTCACTTTTTGGGCTGAAGCCATAAATACAGCCTGCTATGTTCAGAACAGGGTACTTGTGAATAAAAGGCATAACAAAACTCCTTATGAAATATTTCATAACAGAAAGCCTTACATCAAGTTTTTCAAGCCCTTTGGATGCAAATGTTTTCTTTTGAATACAAGGGACTATTTGAACAAGTTTCAAACAAAATCCCTGGATTGCTTCTTTGTCGGATATTCTACACACTCAAAAGCCTACAGAGTTTATGTGAAAGATCACTTGAGTGTTATAGAATCATCTGACATCATCTTTAATGAGAATCAATTCAATACAGTTGATGATGCAGCATGGCTGTTTGATCATGAGAAGTTAATAAGGTCTTTAAAGATTTATCCTGAAGACTTTGATAACTCATTCTACAAGACCAGTGTAATTGAAGAAAAGAAGAAGAAAACATTGGACTTGGATGAATTATGGAAGAAGGTTGCTAGAAAAGAGAAAGAATATTCTTTTGTGAAGAATTCCTCATGGAACACTGATGAACTTGATCATGCTGAGCACAATCAAGACAATCCAGATGTACAGAATGATACAATTCAGCCTGAGGATGACATAAGCAACCATGCAAGTGCAAATGAAACTGCATCCGCTGCAAGATCTCAAGATCTATTTCTAACACTAAACTTAGAAAACAATGGTGCATCTACTTCAGGACAAAATAATGATGAAGCACCAGAATTTCATGATGCAGAAGCTGATTTGATCATTGAAGATCCAGAACTCAATGAAACAAATCTTGACACAAACATGTCTACAAATATGATTGTACAAACTCCTTATGTGAAAAAGAATCATCCTTCTGAAAACATCATTGGTGATTTGCATGAAAGAGTTACAAGAAGTCATTCCGAAATTGCAAACATCTGCCTTTACTCTTGTTTTCTGTCCCAAATAGAACCAAAGAACATAGCACAAGCATTAAAAGACAATAGCTGGGTGGAAGCAATGCAAGAGGAATTGGCTCAATTTAGAGACCTGCATGTGTGGGATCTTGTTGATAAGCCATTTGACAGATATGCAATTGGAACCAAATGGGTTTTTAGAAACAAAAGGGATGAAAGGGGTTTGGTGATTAAGAATAAATCTAGACTTGTAGCACTGGGATGTCTTCAAGAAGAAGGAATAGACTTTGAGGAAGTCTTTGCACCTGTTGCAAGACTTGAAGCTATCAGGATTTTTCTTGCATATGCTGCCTCAAAGAACATTAGAGTGTTCCAGCTTGATGTTAAGTCTGCATTTCTAAATGGAAAGATTGATGAAGAGGTGTATGTTGCACAACCTCCAGGTTTTGAGGATCCAATGTATCCAAATAGGGTGTATAAGTTAAATAAAGCCCTTTATGGATTGCATCAGGCTCCTAGAGCGTGGTATGATGAGCTGTCAAATCATCTTCTTGAAAATGGTTTCAAAAGAGGAGCCATTGACAAGACACTCTTCTACAAAAGAAAGGGATCAGACTTGCTTCTGTTACAAGTGTATGTGGATGACATCATCTTTGGTTCTACAAATGAACAAATGTGTATGGAGTTTGAAGGGGTAATGAAGTCCAAATACAACATGAGTTCTATGGGAGAAATGAACTTCTTTCTAGGACTGAAGTTCAACAGAAGGCTGAGGGGATTTTCATTTATCAAAACAAATATGTGCAGGACATCTTGAACAAGTTCAACTGTCAAGAGTACAAGACTGCTTCAACTCCAATGGACACCAAAGAAAAGATGATTGCAGGTGAAAAAAGGGGAGCCTATAGATGAACATGAATATAGAGCAAAAATTGGATCTCTGATGTATCTGACTGCAACAAGACCAGATATCATGTTTGCTGCATGTGTGTGTGCAAGATTCCAATCAAGTCCAAAAGTCTCCCACATGAATGTTGTTAAAAGAATATTCAGATATTTGAAGGGAAGACCAGACCTAGGGATTTGGTATCCAAAGAACCAACCTTTTGATCTGATTGCATATACAGATAGTGATTATGATGGCTGTAACATGAGCAGAAAGTCAACCTCAGGAGGATGTCAATTTTTGGGTGGAAGGCTAGTGTCATGGCAATGCAAAAAGCATACTACAGTCTCAATCTCTACTGCAGAAGCTGAATATGTTGCTGCATCTGCCTGCTGTGCACAAGTTCTATGGATTCAAAATCAGATGCTGGATTAGGGTTTGAATTTCTTGAACACCCCTATTATTATTGACAATACTGCTGCATATTTTACTGTTAAGAATCCAGTTCAACATTCCAAAACTAAGCACATTGAAATCAGACATCATTTCATCAGAGACTGCAGTGAAAAATGTTTGATTGAAATGCAAAGAGTTGATACAAGTGACAATTTGGCTGACCTTTTCACCAAACCACTTGAAAGAACTAGGTTCAACTTTCTTTTGAAAGCCCTGGGAATGATCAACTCTGATGAAATCTGATTAAGGATGTGTGCCTGGTTGTGTGTCTCTCTGTGATAACTGATTATTTTGTTAGAGATTACACATATTGAATGTTTAGTGAATATGCTTGATTATGTTACTTAAGTATGATATTTGAATATGCTACTAAATATGTTAACTGTTATGTTCTTTAACTGTGTATGTATGCAAAATTTGACATGTTTGATCTGATAGATAGGTTTGCATGATTATCAGTTGATGTGCATTTGTGATGTTAGAATAAGTGTTTGTGTTATGATTTACTTGTGAGAGTAAGCTTATTTGACATCACTGCTTTAATGCTTGACTATGTGTTTTATCTGATCATCTGATGTTGTTAGGATAGGCTTACACATGAATGTTGTTAAATGTTTGCTTGTCCTGATAATATTGAGTGTCATTCAGATTTAATTATGTACTGCAACTGTTTATGTCATGTAACACCCCGTAACCGCAGCGGAAACGTAAACGGGATGCAACAGACACATCTGATATCAACAGCATTGCTTATAAAGAAAACACCACTACATTAATTTACATCATATTACATTGTTCCGAGTTTAGTTCCCGTCTAGGCGATAGCACATAAGTTTTACCAACATTACATTATCATATTTAATACAAAACGATCACTAAACTTCCACAAATAGCACGCATCATCAAGCATGTAGCACTTACTCCAGTTTGGGAGTACCTAGAAAGCATGTAAAGAAAACGGGTCAACTACGAATAGTTGGTGAGTTTCACTAATTTAAATAAACAGTGATAAATCATTATGATAATCATATATTAGAGACATCTGGGCACACTGTTAACCCAGTACTGTACTCATTCCGGGGGCAATGTTAACCCAGAAACACTTCTAGAGACATCTGGGGACACTGTTAACCCAGTACTGTACCCATTCCTGGGGCAATGTTAACCCAGAAACACTTCCATGGACATCTGGGGACACTGTTAACCCAGTAATGTACCCACTCCGGGGGCAATGTTAACCCGGAAACACTTCCAGGGACATCTGGGGACACTGTTAACCCAGTAATGTACCCATTCCATACGATTCCCGTACAATCACATATTTATAAATATACGCAAATCCATGCGTTCAGTATGTACTTAAACATTTTATTAGTAACATGCTTCCGCCCCGGGAAAATATTTGAAAACAATTCAGAAAAAGGGGCTCGTGAAACTCACCTTATCGTAGGCAAATTAGTAATACAACACTCCAGCTACTAGTCCAAATATGTAATACGATCCCTAAGTTCGTTACTATACAATCACTATTTACATAACTTTAACCGTGTTAACCGGTACATCTTGGGACACAGTTAACCCAGTACTGTACCCGTTCTGGGGGCAATGTTAACCCAGAAACACTTCACCGGACTCAGATTGTGATATCGTTTAGAGTTCACTAGTCAGATTTACTATTAGTAATTTTTTCCGTTTTGCGTGCCTAGCACGGTTATCCATTTTTATGTTTCAAAAATGAGTTTGGTCACACACGACCCGAAAATAGTTGTTAAATGATAATTTAACTAAGTTGTGAAATTAGGGCTCGGTTTAGATGTCCCGATTGGCCGCGGGACCCGTTTCCGTCATTATCGTACCGGAAACTGTTAAATAGGTTAAAAACACTCAAATCATCCGAATTATTTTCGGATGATTCATTTTTACTTGTTTAACTCAATTATATGAAAATAGTTCATTTTTAGGGTTTTTATACATCAGTCAGCTCGCTTATGCGAACTTTACCGGTTTACGCGTTTTAATCTTTAAAAGTTTGTTTTAGCACAAATAATTATCCGTTTAGTCTCGGATCTCGAAATTTTGCACAAATCACTTTTTGACAGTGGGGAATTCTATAAAAATATTTCCAGAATTAATTTTTATATTTAACATTTATTTATCTATTTTTAAACACCATTTAAACACTAAATATGTCGTAAATACCAAACGATCTAAGAAAAATCCCAAATTTTTCCTGGATGACCCCTGCCATCTCCATAGTCCCCTGTAATTTTTCCAGAACCAAAATCCCTTTTTAAATGCCGTTTTCACTAAAACCGATAGAACTCATTTAACCGAAAAGCCTACTTAGACTTCTCCAAATGACCTCAAATTTTGTGTGTGTCTTATACATGTTATAAAAAGCTTATCTGAAATTTTCCAGAATTTTTCATGACATTTAACTATTTTTCACCATTTTTGGCCAAAACCGAGCATTAAATTCACCAAATATTCATCCTTTATCCAAAAATTACCAAAAATTCACAAAACTCATATTTTCATGTGTAGACCATTCCTGTAAAATTTCATGACCTAACTCTACACGAAACACAATCTGTCCAAATCACAACCCTTTTACAAAAACCAAACTACCTTGAGTTTCTAGCTTCAAACCGCAAGAATCTCGCTTTCTAGCCCTTGCTAGCAACTAGATACAACACCTACAAGCACAATAACACCACACCAAGCAAGTTACACCCACAATCAAGCCATTTCTTTCATGGTTTCGGTTATGATATAAAGACAACGATTTAACCGTAAAAATTCGTTTTTGGTTCGTTTAACTCCTTTCTTGGACCAAGATCCCTTGTATAACCCATATACATCACTTGATCGTGCAAGAATCGGTTCCATCTCGGGTTTTCACCCTTTTTCACTTGGAAACCTCATTTCCTTGCAAGAACACTCAAGAAACGAACTTAAACACGTACATAACAAGATTTTACCTCGCTTTTTCTTGTTAAAAAGCTTGGTTTTTGGTTCTTGATCTTGAGAGAATAAAGGGATTGTTGGATATGTTGTTGTAAAAAAGAAAAATGAGATGAAATGAAGCAAGATGGTCCGATCGGACCATATTGGAGGGTGGGGTGGGTCCCACAACTTCATTTGTGGCCACATATTCAGATTCTCGTAATCTGGATAATGTCTTGGATAATCTGGTTCAGTTCGTTTTTCGATTAAACGTTTAATTCGGCTTAAAACGAAGCTAAAACGGTCGTTTTTCGGCTTAAAAATAAATTTTATATAAAACCAATTTAAAAACTTAAACCATGACATTTATTAACTTAAAACATCATAGTATTAATAATTGTGCACCTTTTTCGGCTTGATCGATCGTCTCTTGCTCGGTTTGGTATTAAAGGTTTCGTTTAACGTACCGACGTACCATTAAAACGAAATCCTTTTTCTGTGCTTTAATTTACTTATCCCGAAGCTTTAATACTTCGCAAACATCACTAAATAATATATATTTCGTCTATAATGCAATCCCCGATCGTTCGGGCTTCAATAACCGTTAGTCGGTTAATCGTATTTCCAATACGATTAACTGTATAATCGAGTATAATTCGTACTATGAATCATACATACTTGTATAAACGCATCATAATTCACATATTCATTATTAATAACACATAAATAGTATACACCGGTTAGGGTATACCTGATTTTGCCGGAATCGTTACATTCTCCCCCCGTAAAAGAAATTTCGTCCTCTAAATTTTTACGCGACGACTACTTCTTTTTGAGGAAATAGATGGGGTATTTCTTCCGGAATTCGTCCTTTCGCTCCCAGGTATATTCTGGGCCTCGTTACGAATTCCATCTAACTTTGACCAACGAAATCTTGTTGTGTCTAAGTTGCTTGATTTTTCCGTCTACTATTTCTATGGGTTCCTTTACGAAATTGAGTTTATCATTTATTTGGACACCCTCTAAAGGTAACACCGATGTATCATCCGCCAGACATCTTTTCAATTTCGATACGTGAAACACGTTGTGAACTGCACTCAATTCATCGGGTAGTTCTAATCGGTACGCTACGGGACCGATTTTTGCAGTAATATTGAAGGGTCCAATATATCTCGGGGCTAACTTCCCCGCCTTTCCAAATCTGACTACACCCTTCCAAGGTGATACTTTCAAATACACTTTATCACCTTTCTCAAACGACAACGGTTTTCTACGGGTATCGGCATAACTCTTTTGCCGATCCCGCGCGGCCTTCAGATTGCTCCTAATTTCAAGGATTTTGCTGGTCGTTTCCTGGACCAGGTCTGATCTAATAACCTGAGTGTCGCCCACTTCAGTCCAACAGAGTGGTGATCGGCACTTCCGACCATACAATGCTTCGTAAGGCGCTGCCTTTATACTGCTATGGTAACTGTTATTATAGTAAAATTCAACGAGTGGGAGATGTTGATCCCAATTTCCCTTAAAATCCAGTACGCATGCACGAAGCAAATCCTCCAGGGTTTGGATGGTCCTCTCAGACTGACCATCGGTCTGAGGGTGGTAAGCTGTGCTTAGATCTATACGCGTTCCCAGCGCTTTTTGCACAGCTTGCCAAAGCTTGGATGTGAAATGGCTATCCCGATCGGAGATGATTGAGATGGGTATCCCATGACGAGACACAATTTCATTTATATAAATCTGCGCAAGTCTCTCTGTGTTATAATTATTTCTAATCGGGATAAAATGCGCTGATTTGGTTAATCGATCCACGATTACCCAAATTGCATCATGTCCTCGGGACGTTTTAGGAAGATGAGTCACAAAATCCATCGTGATTTGCTCCCACTTCCATTCGGGAATTTCCGTTGTTGTAACATCCCCGAGGGTTTCTGGTGCTCCGCCTTAACTCTCGCACAAGTCGTACATTTACCGACATACATTGCGATATTCTTTTTCATACCCGGCCACCAGTAGAACTCCTTCACATCCTTGTACATCTTATCCGATCCCGGATGTATGGAATATTTTGATCTATGTGCTTCGTCCATGATTAATTCACGCAGATCATGGAGGGTCGGGATCCAAATCCGACTTTTGAAATAGAGAATTTCGTCCACGCGCTGTTCGAAATTCTTCTCATTGCCATAAAGTCCCTCCTTTTCCAATTGTTCCTCTTTCAACGCCTCACGTTGAGCGACTCGAACCAGGTCCGAAAGGTTCGACTGGACTATCATCCCCAACGCTCGCACTCGCAATGGCTTAACCCGATCTTTCCTACTCAAGGCATCGGCTACAACGTTAGCCTTGCCGGGGTGATAACGGATGTCACAGTCATAATCGTTTAACAACTCGACCCATCTTCGTTGCCTCATATTCATTTCTTTCTGATCGAATATATGCTGCAAACTTTTATGATCGGTGAAGATGGTGCACTTCGTACCGTAGAGATAATGTCTCCAGATTTTAAGTGCGAAGATAACCGCTCCCAGTTCTAAGTCGTGAGTAGTGTAATTTTTCTCGTGTACTTTTAACTGTCGGGAAGCATAGGCTATAACCTTATTATTCTGCATCAACACGCATCCTAACCCTCTACGCGATGCGTCACAATACGCGACAAAACCATCGTCTCCATCGGGGAGACTTAAAATCGGCGCTTGGCACAATTTTAATGGTTTCTATCTTATTTGGATCTTTGTGAAATCCTTGTTGCTTTACAACATGACCAAGGGATTATGCCTTCTTTATTCAAAATCACATTTCGAAAACTTCGCGTATAGCTCCTCTTGCTTTAACACTTCCACAATTTTCCTTAACCGTCGTTCGTGCTCTTCTTTACGTTGCGAATATATCAAAATATCATCAATGAATGTTATGACAAATTTGTCTAAATAAAGTTTACAGACTTGGTTCATGAGTTCCATGAGTGCTGCCGGCGCATTTGTTAGCCCGAAAGGCATAACTAAAAATTCATAATGGCCGTAGCGAATCCGAAACGCTGTTGTTGCAACGTCCTCCTCTTGGATTTTTCATTTGGTGATAACTATATCTAAGACCAATTTTTCTAAAAATAAATCGCCCTTTGCAGTTGGTTAAACAGATCATTTACTTCGAAAAAGTGAATACCTATTCTTGTTCGTCACTTTATTCAATTCTCCCTAATCAATACATATCCTAACACTTCCGTCCTTCATTTCCCAAATAACACTGGTGCACCCCATGGCGACTAACTAGGTCGTATAAAACCTTTATCCAATAATTCTTGCATTTCAGTTGGCGCAAGTCGGTAAGATGCTTTAGCAACAGGGCCAGCTTGAGGTATTAAATCGATTCTGAATTCGACCTGTCGGGTTGGCGGTAATCCAGGAAGTTCTTCTGGGAAAACTTCTGGATATTTAAGTATCACCGAAACATCTTCTATATGTTTTCTTTTAAATACTTTGGCAATCGCGTTTGTTAAATACACCACGTCTTCTTGTCATAAATATTATAACATCTCAAGATGAGATTAGAGTGGTAACATAATACCGTACACTTTTCTCTGTATCTAATCGCTTCATCGTCCGAAGGAGAGCTTCTAATCATCTTCTTTTCATATTTGATTTCAGCTTCATGTTGAGTTAGCCAATCCATGTTAACTATTACGTCAAAACTTTTTAACTTTACTGGTCGTAGGTCAATAAGGAAAGGATTAATCGTTCAGAGTAATAGGACAATTTCGAACAATTTAGTTAACCATTAGGGATTTACCGTTAGTGATTCTACCGTATGGGGTTCTATAGTTTCACTAATCGGTATCTTTCCAAATGATAGGAGGTTAGCAGGAACTAACTTCTATCGACGACCGTAAATATATCGCTGAAGCCCATTGATTTAAAACTACAACGTACTTAATACCACCTTTGGATCATGACGTGCTTTTTTCGAATTACTCACAAAAGCACGGCTCCTTGCTTGATCCGAGGTTGATGCTTGTCTTGAGGTTCGTCTTCCAACGACACCTTGGTTCAACTTTGGGCAATTTCTCTTGAAACGTTCTGTACTGCCACATTCATAGCAAGTACAACTCTTTGGCATAATTTGATTTATTTGGATGGATTGTTATTGAGGTTGTTGGGTTTGGAGTGGTTGTACACGAATGGGTTGGGGTTGCCGGTCCACATGGCTTCAGTTGGTTCTACAATTGGGGCATTACGTCCATCTTTACCATACCTGTGGCCTACTATCACCCGACATTCTTCTTTCTGCCGATAACTATATTTTCCACATTTAAGGAAGGACCCTTTATGCGGTTCTTGTTTTCACACCAGAACTAGTCTTAGTATAATTCTGGGTTGTAGGACATACCTACTTATTCACAAGTCTATCTTGCACTATACCTTTATCATTTCCCTTCTTTAACACTCGACGTTTCACATAACGTCCTTCCATTCCGCTTCCCATAGAATCAAATATATCAATGCTGGCTTGTGACACAACCCTTCCAAAGGTTGTATATTTTACAGGGTTGACTATACTCCTTATCGATGGAGTTAGCTCCCAATATAGCGCTCACTTCGCTTAATTTCAGGAGTAATTATCCATGTTACCAGACATGACAATTCCTTCAAACGATTAGCGTGTTCTAAGTGATCAGCACACAACATTTCTATCTTTCATAGCTCAGTTTCCAATCTCTGAGTTAATTACTCGAATAAAAGTGCTCTAGCACAAGAATTTTAAATCCTGACCATATCATCTGAGCAATAATTTTCTAACTATAATTTTGTACCATCGTGTTCCATCACGATACAACATAATCTACCAACATATCTGTAGCATATTTCACTACACAATGTTCTAGACTCTTACCAATATCCTTAACCATTTCGATCTTTTCTATCCACTCGCTAATCTATTCCTCCCTTTACCATCAGTAAACTATTAATAATCCCCTTAACACAACCGATAAACATATCCTTCATACCGGATCTAATTCATTACGACTACTATTATGTTTAGTTTATAACTAATACTTGTAGTCATAATAGTATTCGGTGAGACATTAACACTCTTAGTAATAACACTAAGAATTGAAATATTCATAATCATGTGATTGTTCGATCTATAAGTCTGCGATCACATTTGCATCAACACTAGCAGTGATCTGTGATACGACATTCGGTATCATCATCTGCTATCCTTGAGCAATCAACTGAATCATATCAATCTCCATCATTGGAGTTACTCATTTTATGTCATTCTGCCGTACTCATCCCGTACGCAGTAATCAATACTAATCTCACCATATAACTCGTTACCAGCTCAATCATAACAGCAGGTACACATACACACCAAATATTATCATACATATTACACATACCAGTATCTAGTTTATATATGTCCCACAAATATAATAACACATGGACTTAACCTGACGTCGGTTAACGTTTAAATATGTTTCATAACCCTTGTCACCAACTGACATACAGATCTTTCTCAATAAGGATTAATGTTTTAATATGCTTGATTTCAATATCCTTCTGCATGTCAGCATAACCGATACATGCTCACCGTGAGCACCAACGATTACGTACTACGGAGTTATACTATCCGTGTCTATTTGTATAACCGGCATACACGGTATACCACCTACGAACGAACAACAAACTATGCTATAATGATTCCCACACCTCTTTGTGTATGGGTAATCATTCTATTCGAGAATACATAGGTATAGACATCTAACGGATGTAAGGATAACATAGGGAGTTACAAGGTTCAAGGTAATCGCGCAACATGGGTTGCCTTCAAATATTATCAATTATTATTATGGGAAACTCTATCACTTGCTCAGTCAATGTCCTCAGGCGTTCTAGGTTCGCAAAAATCGGTAATTCTCGATCTGGAGGTGGTATGTCTCCTATGTTTGAGAGTGAGAATTACATATATATATTTCTATATATTATTTTTATCTGCTCATTTATTATCAAATTTTTTTTTATTATTTTTTTTAACGGAATAAGAATAGGTTCACGTACAGGTCCGTCCGTACGTGAGGGTTGGCGGTTCGGGTGAACATAGGGGGTTATTAAAATATACGGTACCGGTGTTGGTAGGGTAAGGGATTTATCAATTTTGGTTGGGAGTGACGGTTACTAGATATTTCTGGTTAATGTCAAACGGGAGATCTAACTTGGTACTATCATAACTATGGCCCGATAAGTCAGACTCATTATCAACCGATGCTCTAGAAATTTCAGCATCCTCGGTACTTTTATTATTTCATCCCCCGGTTCCTTATCCGGGTCCCATTTCTCAATACATGTACCCACAAGATATGTACATATATATATATACATACACATTAGCACGTATAAATAATATTATATACTTTACACATATGTTGCCATTTTTACCTATTAATGTACCCAGTGACTTCCCCTGAATTCCCTCGTGCAGACAAGTCTGTTATTATGTTCCGGACCATAATAACTCACTTGTCCATTCAAGTTCATCCAGATCCCGTCACTATATTTTATTAGTTGATATTCAGATCCTATAATACTTGAGCTACTGGTTATATTTTAGGTATCTTTTAAAGACATCCTAAATCTTTATAACCAATGGCTCTGATACCAAGTTCTGTAACACCGCCGTAACCGCAGCGGAAACGTAAACGGGATGCAACAGACACATCTGATATCAACAACATTGCTTATAAAGAAAACACCACTACATTAATTTACATCATATTACATTGTTCCGAGTTTAGTTCCCGTCTAGGCGATAGCACATAAGTTTTACCAACATTACATTATCATATTTAATACAAAACGATCACTAAACTTCCACAAATAGCACGCATCATCAAGCATGTAGCACTTACTCCAGTTTGGGAGTACCTAGAAAGCATGTAAAGAAAACGGGTCAACTACGAATAGTTGGTGAGTTTCACTAATTTAAATAAACAGTGATAAATCATTATGATAATCATATATTAGAGACATCTGGGCACACTGTTAACCCAGTACTGTACTCATTCCGGGGGCAATGTTAACCCAGAAACACTTCTAGAGACATCTGGGGACACTGTTAACCCAGTACTGTACCCATTCCGGGGGCAATGTTAACCCAGAAACACTTCCAGGGACATCTGGGGACACTGTTAACCCAGTAATGTACCCACTCCGGGGGCAATGTTAACCCAGAAACACTTCCAGGGACATCTGGGGACACTGTTAACCCAGTAATGTACCCATTCCCTACGATTCCCGTACAATCACATATTTATAAATACACGCAAATCCATGCGTTCAGTATGTACTTAAACATTTTATTAGTAACATGCTTCCGCCCCGGGAAAATATTTGAAAACAATTCAGAAAAAGGGGCTCGTGAAACTCACCTTATCGTAGGCAAATTAGTAATACAACACACCAGCTACTAGTCCAAATCTGTAATACGATCCCTAAGTTCGTTACTATACAATCACTATTTACATAACTTTAACCGTGTTAACCGGTACATCTGGGGACACAGTTAACCCAGTACTGTACCCGTTCTGGGGGCAACGTTAACCCAGAAAAACTTCACCGGACTCAGATTGTGATATCGTTTAGAGTTCACTAGTCAGATTTACTATTAGTCATTTTTCCCGTTTTGCGTGCCTAGCACGGTTATCCATTTTTATGTTTCAAAAATGAGTTTGGTCACACACGACCCGAAAATAGTTGTTAAATGATAATTTAACTAAGTTGTGAAATTAGGGCTCGGTTTAGATGTCCCGATTGGCCGCGGGACCCGTTTCCGTCATTATCGTACCGGAAACTGTTAAATAGGTTAAAAACACTCAAATCATCCGAATTATTTTCGGATGATTCATTTTTACTTGTTTAACTCAATTATATGAAAATAGTTCATTTTTAGGGTTTTTATACATCAGTCAGCTCGCTTATGCGAACTTTACCGGTTTACGCGTTTTAATCTTTAAAAGTTTGTTTTAGCACAAATAATTATCCGTTTAGTCTCGGATCTCGAAATTTTGCACAAATCACTTTTTGACAGTGGGGAATTCTATAAAAATATTTCCAGGATTAATTTTTATATTTAACATTTATTTATCTATTTTTAAACACCATTTAAACACTAAATATGTCGTAAATACCAAACGATCTAAGAAAAATCCCAAAGTTTTCCTGGATGACCCCTGCCATCTCCATAGTCCCCTGTAATTTTTCCAGAACCAAAATCCCTTTTTAAATGCCGTTTTCACTAAAACCGATAGAACTCGTTTAACCGAAAAGCCTACTTAGACTTCTCCAAATGACCTCAAATTTTGTGTGTGTCTTATACATGTTATAAAAAGCTTATCTGAAATTTTCCAGAATTTTTCATGACATTTAACTATTTTTCACCATTTTTGACCAAAACTGAGCATTAAATTCACCAAATATTCATCCTTTATCCAAAAATTACCAAAAATTCACAGAACTCATAATTTCATGTGTAGACCATCCCTGTAAAATTTCATGACCTAACTCTACACGAAACACAATCTGTCCAAATCACAACCCTTATACAAAAACCAAACTACCTTGAGTTTCTAGCTTCAAACCGCAAGAATCTCGCTTTCTAGCCCTTGCTAGCAACTAGATACAACACCTATAAGCACAATAACACCACACCAAGCAAGTTACACCCACAATCAAGCCATTTCTTTCATGGTTTCGGTTATGATATAAAAACAACGATTTAACCCGTATAACTCCTTCGTATAACCCGTATACATCACTTGATCGTGCAAGAATCGGTTCCATCTCGGGTTTTCACCCTTTTTCACTTGGAAACCTCATTTCCTTGCAAGAACACTCAAGAAACGAACTTAAACACGTACATAACAAGATTTTACCTCGGTTTTTCTTGTTAAAAAGCTTGGTTTTTGGTTCTTGATCTTGAGAGAATAAAGGGATTGTTGGATATGTGGTTGTAAAAAAGAAAAATGAAATGAAATGAAGCAAGATGGTCCGATCGGACCATATTGGAGGGTGGGGTGGGTCCCAAAACTTCATTTGTGGCCACATATTCAGATTCTCGTAATCCGGATAATGTTTTGGATAATCTGGTTCAGTTTGTTTTTCGATTAAACGTTTAATTCGGCTTAAAACGAGGCTAAAACGGTCGTTTTTCGGCTTAAAAATAAATTTTATATAAAACTGGTTTAAAAACTTAAACCATGACATTTATTAACTTAAAACATCATAGTATTAATAATTGTGCATCTTTTTCGGCTTGATCGATCGTCTCTTGCTCGGTTTGGTATTAAAGGTTTCGTTTAAACGTACCGACGTACCATTAAATCGAAATCCTTTTTCTGTGCTTTAATTTACTTATCCCGAAGCTTTAATACTTCGCAAACATCACTAAATAATATATATTTCGTCTATAATGCAATCCCCGATCGTTCGGGCTTCAATAACCGTTAGTCGTTTAATCGTATTTCCAATACGATTAACTGTATAATCGAGTATAATTCGTACTATGAATCATACATACTTGTATAAACGCATCATAATTCACATATTCATTATTAAATAACACATAAATAGTATATACCGGTTAGGGTATACCTGATTTTGCCGGAATCGTTACATGTCAAAATGTGTTTTATGTCAAAATTAAGTGATTTAATGAAATTTCTAATGAATTTTGCATAAATACTTTATTTTGATCAAAACATGAGCATGTTGTTAATGGTGCTGAGATATGATAAGATTATTCAGTTCAAGCTTTAAAAGAAGCTTAAAAGAAGGATTTTTTTTTAAGAAAAGTCTCAAGTAGTTGTTTTTGCTGAAAACCATGTCATTTACCCAGTTGGAAGGACATGCACCCGTGTATGTTTGGTCCTTAAATCTCTACAGATTCAAAGGATAGCCATTGACCTGAAAACTGAATGCATTTGCGGCAATAATAACTTGTTTCTTATTCCTTCACTTAAAACTATGTCAATAGCTCTAACTTTGAAAGGACATATATTCACATGTATGTTTGGTCCTGTTGACCACTTTTGGTCAAACATGATAGCCATTAATCTGACAATGAAGAGATATTGGGGTGGTTGAATATTAAACTGTGTTTAATGGGAAATGATAGTACATTGACTACTTAGATGATCATATGGAATTAATAGGCTAAAAAGACCTTAGTATAGTCATTAACATGTATGGTTGCTTTCCCATGATGATGTAAAATCTTAGGTGATATAAACATAATGAATATGCTGATCTTTATGTGGAGATACATAGTTGTCTTTGCATGTCTCAAGATAAATCTCTGCAAATGATACGCAGAAAAGTGATTACCCAGTCATACACGAGCCTATTGTTATTTGGTCAACCAAAAATGAAACATCTTTAAATATGACAAAGAACATGCTTTAAGAAAATTTGAGAAAATATCAAAAACAAGGGGAAGAATGAATAAATAAACCAAAAGTTGATAAGTGTTTTAAATATTTTATCAAACAAGAGGGTTACAACAAGAACTACAAAGATGTTGACAAAATCTGTCTCATCTTGGATGAAAGGCATGTTATTAACTGTAAGTCCAACGTTCAACCTCTATATATGTTTGAATATCAAAAAATACAAAAATACAATAAGTTCTGTCATACAAAAACAATTTTTGACCAAATACAGGAGGTTGGAGTCAAATTGGGGTGATCTAGGGAAAGCCAAATAAGCTTTGAAAAGAGATATGAGGCATCATAGCACATTGTTGACCATTAATGCATTATGCTTAAATTGAACCTTAATAATATCACCAAAGAAATGAAATTCATGCTAAGTTTATGCTTGCTGTTAACCTATCTATGTTGTCATAATAATGCTGAGAATGAAGTATTGAGAAAGCTACTTAGTCAATATGATCCCATTCTTGAGATCTTTTCAGAAAATGGAAGAAACTGTTTTGAAGAGAAATATAACTGAAATTTGATCTCTAAATGCACCATTTGCTCTTAAACTATGATCTTTAATGAAAAATATATTTTGACAAGTGGTTTAAGTCAAAAAGTGTTGCATTTTGCCTTTAATTGGCTGAATATGTAAGTTCGGGTAAGGTTTGATGTTTTATAACCTTTCCGGGCACAAAACAAATGAATATGTTTGAATATGTTACTTTATGATTTTCGGGTAAGCTTAGTCATTTTTGACTAACTTTATGATTTTCGGGCATGCTTTGAAGTGTTTACACTTTCCGGGTAGAGTACACTGTGTATTGATTTCCCGAGCAAGCTTGAAGTCTTGAGATGATTATGTGTTGTTATAGCTAGCTTTTAACAAGAAATTCTTGTTTCGGGCAAGCTATGCATGTTATTTGCTGATTGTGAGTCCAAGCAAACTTTATGAACTTAGTCAAGTACATCAAGTAAGCTTTGTGATTTGTGTGAATATGTTGTTAGGAAAGGTTTGTTAATCTTTTCGGGCATGCTTAGATATTACTATTTAAGTTTGTCATTTTTCGGGTATGGTTTGGCATGTTGAAATCCCTCGGGTAAGGGCATACCTGATGATTGAATGTGTTTATCTTAGCAAGCTTAGTGCTAACATTGGATTTTCGGGCAAGCTCTTTGAAATATTAGACTATAGCACACTTAAATGTTTATGTGTTTTAATTTCATTCCGAGCATGCTCTGTGATATGTGTGTTTATGATTTCTTTGAAATTACAAGTGTTTTCGGGCAAACTTTGTTTTCCGGGCACACTTTATATTTCGGGTACACTTTTGTTCCCTCAATATACTTGGTAATTTCAAAACTTAACTTTCCGAGTACACTGTCTGCTAGAAATCCTTTTCCGGGCACACTTTGTACTATATGAAGGTTATTCGGGTATACTTTGCATTAGAAAGGTGTTCGGGCACACTATTCTCTTGAATGGTTGCTCGGGCACACTATGTTTTCAAGTATGCTTGATTGAATATGTTATTTAGTATGATAAAATTGATTATGATTCGTATTAGGGTTTATGCTAGATAAGTTTTAATTTGAAATTGAGAAATCTATATGGGTGTCTTGATTGATTCCTAGTAAGGATGTTTATTTGATGTTTATACTTGATTATTTGCCTTGTGATTAATTTCTCAAGAAATCTAGTATTTCGGGTAAGCTTTCTTCATTATGTCTTAACTTTAAATTAATTAGCTTGATCGAGCAAGGTTTATAAATAGAAGGATTCGGGCAAACTTTGTATATTCAAAAATGAAAATTTTCCAAGCAAAGTTTGACCGGGTAAGCTTTGTAAGTGGATGTATACCGAGTAGACTTTGAAAATAATAATTCTGAGTAAGGTTTTACTACCTTAAAAGATAAATATTGTTTTTAATATATCAAGTGGATAATTTTACTATATGACAGCTAATAATTCACAAAAGGATAAAGAGAATTTAAAACCCACTTTCAATAGGTATAAAAGAGGAAATTAGGCAAAATTTTCAACATTATTTTTCCCTCTCTCTCCTTCCACTTCAAACTGTTTACTCTCAAAGAAACCTAACCGACTAATCGCATTTTACTTCAATCCAAACCCTAACTTGAATTAGCCCTCTAATTCCGACTCGGTAAGCAACATTAATGTGTTTTTCGACCACGATTAGACTATAATGGGCTTTGATTATGTATCTGATTACTAATACTCTGTTTATGTGTTTAGGTTATAAATTTGTCGAAGAACAGGTTCTTGATGATTTTCTCTCTTTTCTTTCTTCTTCATTTTTATACCTTGAAATTATCTAAAGTACTGAACTTTATAACTAATTTCACTTTGAATATGTTTTGATTGTGATGTTCAGATATGGCAAAAGAAGAACAGCCGAAGTACTTATTTGAAAAGAAACATAATATGTGTGCACTTCTGAAAGTCACACCTGACAATGAGCCGGTGGCACAAATGATTAGATGGATGGCTCGTTCAAATGTCAGTTTTGCCTTAACTGAAAATCCAGTCATCTACAGAAATCACTCACTTGATTTCTGGAGATCTGCAACACTGGTAGATGACATCAATGGCCGAAGAATTGAAGCCTCTGTTGCTGGCCATGAGATACATGTGACTGAAAGTGATAAGAAGATGTCTACAGTTGAATGATGATGATCATAACCATATAGATTTCAATACAGCACACCTGATGAGAATATTTGAAGAGACTATGGGTTATCAGGGAACAGTCCATGATGGACAATTTTAGAAGGGGAAGTTCCCAATAATGTACAGATTTCTCATTCACCATGTGGTACATGGGTTTGCTCTAAGAAAAGGATCATGGACTTTGATGAGTCATGATTTAGCAAATTCTACTGTTGGGATTATGTATGATCTACCCTTTAATTTTTCAAAAATGATCTTTGATGGACTGGTTTCAAACTTGAAGAAGGCAGAGAAGGACAGATTCTTACAATATCCAAGGTTCCTGCAGATAATATTTAACAGAGAATTACAGGATCTACCCACCATGGGAATTACACACCTACTGCAGAACCCTGACACTTACAAGAGAATTAAGAATCCAGGTGTTGCTAATAGATTCAATGTTGAAGCTCCATTTGAGATCTTGCCATGGTTGTTAAACCATGACTTGGAGATAATGCCAGTACCTGAGTTAAGCTCAGAGGAGGAAAGTGCTGATAATGATGACAATGATGATGATGGAAATTCTGATGATGAAGATGGTAATGTTGATGGAGATGAAGGAGGAGCAGGAGTAGCTTTGGAAGTTGTTGCACCTGATCAGGGGGAGCATCTTGAGCAAATTGAACAAACTATTCCAACACCACCACAGTCACCACAACACATTGACCAATCCATTACACAATCACTACCACAATCTCCACCTCAAACACTAACCATAAGCCAACCAGAAATCTCAACACATACATCACCAACACCACAAACACAACCAACAACTAGTCCAATCCAGTCTGATCCATTCATTTCTAGCCCACCTCATATACAATCACCACCACTATCCATTTTCCAAACTCATACCACAGAACAACCTGAGTTTGAACCTTTCTCTACATCACCACCTATAACTCCACATACAGACACCTTTCAAAGAAATTTGGACTTACTATTTGAAAATGCTGAGTTGAAAAGAAAAATTGAAGAGGTGAGAAGAAAAAATGAGGAGGTAACAGATGAAAATGTGATGTTGATTCAGAAGTTGGTAGAAGCTGAATTGAAAATTAAGTCCCTGGTGCAGGAGGTTGAGAAGACCTCAGCTGCCCCAAAACAAGGGGAGAATGAAGAAAGGCCAACTGTCTCTAATGTGAATATTGAAGAAGCCGTAACAGTTGCAGAGACTGCCGATGCTTTAAAGTTGATTATGAATATGTATGATGATGAATAGGAGAGCAATGATGAAAGGAGGATTGATGAAGATGAGTATGAAGGTGATATGTCTGAGGGCGCAGAACAAGATTATGATTACATTGATGATAGGAGGAATGAGGAGAATGTTGAGAGAATAAATGAGACTGAAATGACAAATGTTGAAGAGCATGTTGAGACTGAGGAAAGGATTGAAGAGATGAATACAGAAGAAAATGTGACTATCACTGATGTGGCTACTGATATTCCTACTGACATTGCTACTGATGTCTTGACTGACATACAGACAGAAATAGAAACTGAAGTGATAAATGAAGAAGATTATGCTACTGAGGAGATTGTGCTCACTGAACCAGAAAATGAACAAGCAGAATGCTCCAAGAATGTAGAATGTGATGATGAGATGGATGAACTTGAAAAAGAAATTGATAATTTCCCTCCAGAAAGTGAAGAAGAGTTAAAGAAAAGGATGGACAAAGGAAAAGCAAAAGTTACAGAAGAAGAGCCTGTTAAGGCATATCCTGAAAAGGATGTATTATTTAGAGATGATGCTATTGCTGCTGATGCTGCCTTAAGGGAACAAGAAAGAATTATCAGAGAATCAATGGAAAGGGAGAAAATAGCCAAATCCTTAACTCCTGAAGAAATGGCAGAGCAGGAGATCTTGATCAAACAAGCCAATCTTGCAAAAGAAATGATTGATAATGTGGCTGATCAGGAGATGATTGAAAAATTGGTTATGATGAACAGAGCTGAGGAAGTTGACAATTCCCTAGCTATGGTGGTTAGCAAGTTCCAGTCTCAAAGTTAACAATCAGAAACTGCTAAACCAACCAACTTGAATACTGGTCTGATTATTTAAGAAGAAATTGGTGAGTCCATTGCTTCAATGGCTGCCAAGAAATGGACTGAGCAAGTAAAAGAAGATCTGAAGAAGAATCCTACTGACAGCTGGTCAGAAAGGGTGAATGTTTCTGAGCCTCATGAAACACTTAACCAGAAAAGAAAAAGACTTTCTAAACTTCATGAAGAATTTTCTGAAAAGAGTCAATAGGTTTGCCAAGACCTACATGAGGAGAAAGAGGACATATGAGCATCCTGAGCATGAAAAAGCTGCTAAGAGGGGCAAGTGAGATGATAAGAACAAGTATTCTGTTGAAACACCAGAAGATGAAGCTAGTCCTATAAGAGCTGTCCCACTACAAACCTTGCAACCAGGTGAAAGAGTTCAAGGTGTCCCTGATGTGCCAAACAGAAGTGAACCAGATCATCCACCTTTTGATGAACCACAGATTAATGCAATGAATGATCTATCTGAAGGAGAGGATGAATCTGAGGATTCTGATGATGATGATGATGACCCTGAGAATGATCAAGGGAAAGTTGGTGCAACTACTTATGTTATGTCCCCACAAGTTGAATTGACTGATGCACATAGGGCAAACGTTGAGCTGAGTGTTCTGGAAGCTAAAAAGAAAAATCCATTGGTTGTAAAGCTGAGAAAGCATGGGATAAGTTTTGAATCTTTGACTGATCTGATGATGATCAGTTGCAAAGAAGACTTGATAAAGAGAGAGATGCCTTGAAGAGAAAGATGGAGGAAAAGAATAGAGATGCCCAGAAATACAGAGATTATCTCAGAAGGCATGACTATTCAGAAAAAGATCTATCTCACTTCACCTTTGGCAAACTCCAAGATCTTTACAACAGTGAAAGGGAGAAGGTGATTGAAAAATGTGTAAAAGAGAATGAAAAGCTTGAGAAGATTGAGGAGTTGAAGAAAAAGTTTGGAGGCATGTGTGGTTATTTACTGCAGAGAGGTATGAAGCCTGAGATTGTTGAACATTTATCCAGAGAATCAGTGTTGGACCAATACAACAAACTGAAAAGAAAAGAAAAATTGAAAAGGGTCCAAGCTGAGAGCTCTACCAAACAGGCTGAAGCAACTTATGAACCCCAAGCTAAAAGAAGAAGAATTCAAACTCCGAGGGAGAAGGAAAAAGAACAAGATAGATCAGCTGAAACCTCTGCTCCTCCAGATGCGAAACCTGAACCTGAGGATGAACCATTTGTTCCATGGGAAAATGAAGAAATGATAAATATACTGAGGAACATAATGATCAACCAAAGGGGAATGAGTGAAGCAGAATTCAATGTCTTGGAAAAGGAGGATTTGAAATACCTCTTTTATATTAAAAAGGATGAATGGGAAAAAGCCCTAAGGGAAGGAGAGAACCCAAGATACTATGCTGATGGTAGGTTTGTACCTGCTGGATTGGCAAGAACTCCTGGCATGGATAAAATGTTAAAAGATCTTAAAGCAGAAGGACATAATGTTGTTGAACTTGCCAATCTACCAACAGAGATGGTTGAGGCTGTATACATTAATGTCTTTAACTTGAGGCCTAGCAAACCAAAGAAGTCCATTCCCTTCAAGCCTCCTATTTCAAGAAGATTTCCAATAGGAGGAACAGATCAAGGAGGAAGAGGTGAATCAAGCAGTTCAGCACAACAAAGAACAAGACCACAATCTAATGTGGATCTACCAAGAGAACTGTACTTGATTCTGTTACTGGTGCATTAAATGTGATTATGGAGAGTAGACAATTGAGAGAAATTGTTGTGAGAAGTGACTTCCATGAATTCAATGAAGAACAATTGAGAAGGATGGCCACTCTCAGATTGTATGATTACAGAAAAAGAAGCAGATTGGCAGGTAGACAGATGAATGATCTGTCAAAATTTTTGTGGGAAGAAGCTAACAAAGGGTTCAAGTTCCTAAAAGAAAAGAGAAATTGGAGAACAACCCAAACTCACAAGTCAAGAAGGACTGCAAAGCTAAAAAGAATGGACATAGCTGAGAGAGACTTTCAGATGACTTTCAGAGATGAGAATCCATTGTCCAACATGAATACTTGTATAAGTATGGGAAGAAGAATGAGACGCCCCAACTACACAGTACAGAAGAATGGCATTATAACTGAAATTGAATACAAGGAAGATGATGATCATTTTGTACTGAGAAACTCTGATGGAAAAATACTGGGGATCATTAATAAAGATGAAAACTTGACATGCCTGCACAATGAAGACTTGATAGATATAAGGGATTTGGCTATACCAGAAAGTCACATTCACTACCAAGCCCTTAATATCTTCAAAATGAAAGCTGCTTCAGAGATAATCAATCGAAGACAAGCCATTCATAATGCAAGAAAGAGACAAGATCAATAAAATAGGCTGTGTTTTGTAATGTCTTCGGACAACTTTCTGATTATGTAATTTGCTTATGTTATTTGAATATGTAATTTTGATTTTTGATTTGATGTGTATTTTTGCTAAGTGTAAGTAACCATAGAAATGTTTTGGGTCAGCTGAGGTGTTTCAATCTAGGGGGAGATTGTTGAGTCAAACAATTGACCAGAATGAAGTATATGGAAGATTGGAATCTTCTCAACCTCCTCAGAATTCGCTAAGTATGGATCCGGGCACACCTTAGACATCCGAGCAAGGTTTTACTTAGCCGGGTATGATATTTTGTCTATCGGGCAAGGTTTACTTCAAGAAGTCTTCTTTAGTAGATATCCGAGTAGGGTTTACAAATTAGTGCATTGCCAGGCAAGGTACACTAGTTTATGTAAATCCGGGAAAGATTCACTTTATCAAGCAAGTTTGTTCTTCAGAGCCAAGTATATTACTCTTCCGAGTAAGGTTTGGTTAACCAAGTCCAAGAAGCCAAGTGATTGGAAGACCGGGCAAGGAATTCATTAATAAATATAGTCCAAGTAGGCTTGATGAAAATGGAATATCTCTAAGTAACATCGGGCAAGGTTCAACTCAAGCAAGGTATTATTCTCCCGAGTACACTTTGCTAATAAGTTATTTTAGTAAAAAGTTGAAATGGATCATTAAAGAACAAGGTTGCTCGTAAGGGTTTGTCGGGCAAAGTCTGGCAAAGTCAAGAAGACTAAAGTCTACCCGGACTCTTCAAGCAAAGTCTACCCTGAAACTAATCCCAGGCATACTTCTATGTTACCAAGTCCTGAAGGATGGCAGAGTACACAGCGTACTCGGAAAATGAAGATTTATGAAAAGCCTACCCGGAAGACTTGTTTTACACTTAGTTTATTTTGAATATGTAATTTGAATATGTACGTTGTATTTAGGGTTTCTAGAAGGAATGACAGCTATCCTAGGTTGGCAAGCCTATAAATAGAATGTTTAGGGCAACCCGCCAAAAAAATAGAGACAGAGAAAGACATATACACACGAGACACGATATTCACGGATAAGGATAGACAGACACATTTATTGAGAGAGAATATCGTGTGACGGCTGTCCTAGGATTCCTAAAACCCTAAATCGATTATCCACTTTGTATGATGAAAATTATATAGATGGAAATCTTTTGAGTGAATCCTGTGTGTGCTTTCTACCTTTGATTATTCATTGCAACTACCCTGTTTGTTATTGATTCCGCCTTTAACAAACATTAATCTTTCTAAATATAGCAACTCGTCATTAACTCTCTTGTTGGCACATTAATCTGTGTGAGTTATGACATGATTAAGTAAGATCCAGCTAAAATCGAGGGGCCTGACACACATCATGAGAGGGTCATGAAATAACTTGGTGGGTGTATTAAGATGAAATACACAAGATTATTATATTCAAATCCTTGAAATTCACTAAGTGTGAATTATAACATATGAATTAATATATGTTGATGGTGTATTTAACTCTTTGGAGATTGATATAAGTCTATTTATACATCTCGAATCCCTTGTAAAGTTGTGTTTATTTAATGTTTTGAGTTCGGTTTAGTTCGTGTTTTGTTAATCTTTTATTAATTTAGGTTTTGAGTCAAGTTTATTTATATTTATGTGTTTTAAATCTTTTGGTGTCTTGCATGTTAAGCTTTAATTCTTTCTATCATTTCATGTGAAGTTTATGTTCATTTTTTCTCGTCAATGGTTACATGATTACATCACTAATGTTTTGTTATGTTATAGATTTATGGCTTGGAGAAGTAAGGTAAACAAGTTCTAGAAGTTTCTCATCATTGCTTGGAGTTCAAGAAGAAGATTAATCAAATTTTTACAAGATATATAATAAAATAAAAAAGAAAATTCGAAATACCCCTCCTGATGTGCGCCGCGCCGCGCGACCGGGGAGGCCAAGCCCATCGCGTGGCGCCTAGGCCCTCTGATCAGCCCAAATTTTGGTCCAGCTCGTTATATATAAAGATGTTATAAACGTAGCCGATTCTATTAACAATTGCTGCCGTTTTTTAGAAAGAAATGAGAGTTTTGGAGGAGTTTTGAAGCTAGGAATCAAAGAGGATCATAGAGCTTTCATACGAGTGCTCAATGGTCGATTTAGACGGGTTCTCTCGTTCTTTTTCATTTTCTTTGTTCATTATTTTACATGAATCTACTCTTTGTTCTTTGGTTTAGTTATTTGTCTTTGATTATGACTATGCTAGGCTAGAATTCATGTCTACCTAGGTTTGATGAACATGTTTCACGCTTGATTCTTGCTTTGGACTATTGTTTAGATTATGGTTTCGTTATATTAATAGTAAAGACTTGATTTTGCTTTCATGATGCATATGAGTATTTGTTATCTTGATTGATTATTAACTATTGCTTCATATAAATCTTTTATCTCTTGATTTTGTTATTTAGATTTAAGGTTCATGTTTAATCAATTACTTGGTGTTTTGATTATTTTGATTGAATAGGCCTATTAGATCATAGAAGCTTGTTGATCGTTGATTAGGATTTTGAATGTTCTGCTAAATTCCAATAGTTGTGAGGTGAAGAGTTGTTCATGTGTCTTGGTCAATCGCATTCTAGGTTAGATTGATGACAATATGCTTGCTTGGTTATTGTGTTGATCCTTGTGCATGATGTCATGATAAGCTTATCAAGTTATCTAGGGTTTAGTGTTTCGTGAGATTGCTTGCTTTAGATACTATTAATTAACCCTATTTGATAACTGTGAGGAAATCAATACAACTGATTGCTTAATAATCTAATAATTATTCTTTGGGATTTCGTTTGATTCGGTCAAGGATCCTCTAGGGTTTGTTAGATGAATATGTTTAGAAATAAGTTTCCATATCATGTTAGTTGTCCATTTCTTGTAACATCCTACTTTTGATCATAATAATGAAACAAAGTTCGTCTATTTTATTGTGGGTCGTTATCGGTTTAGATAAATAGAAATGAGTTGGGCTAGTGTTGGGTTAGATGGATATGGGTTATGGACTTGGGGTATAAAATAAAGAAGGAAAGACCATGGGCATAAGCCCATGATCCATAATTATATAAGTCATAATACCCATTTAATCATTCATTTCACACATACTCCATACACCACCAAAACACATACTTAAGATCTCTCTCTAGTTCTCTCCTTATCTAGCCGAACCGACCCGAGGTAATAATAGTAAGATGTTGTATTAGCTTAAACCCGTTAGATATAATCGCGAAACGGCGAACCGACACGTTTAAACCGTTAAAGTCACGAGATCCGGGGGAATCGGATGTAAACCGAACCTAAGATGAGCTTAGGGGTCACCCTAGCTCAGATCTGGATCGAACGGGACAAAAAACGGTGAAAAATGGTGGAGAAACGAAGAGATCTCGTTTTTCCGGCAAGATTTCCGGTTTTCTGGCAACGAAGGCGCCAGAAAGGCGACGCCGCCGGTGAAGAGAATGTATGAAAGGACATCTGACATTCTGTCAGATGCCCTAAACCCTAGGCGCGTGTAACGAACTAGGCACTCCCATTCATTAAGGAAAACTAACGAATTAGCCTAATTCGTTAAGCATTTCGTTACACAATTCGTCAGACAGTTCGTTATGGGAAATGACCAATGAACCTCATTCGTTAGAAGGGTCATTCGTTATAAAAGGGGGTCATTCGCTACAAGGTTCAATTCGTTATAAGCTCCAATTCGTTATAGGGCTCAGTTCGCTATAAAGATCAATTTGTTATAAAGCCACGAATTAGCCAATTCGTTATGAGAGAAAGAAGTAGCGAATGAACCCAAATTCGCTAAGGACTGGATAACGAACTGAAGTTTAATTAAATAACAGAATGGTCCCTGGACTTAGAAAAAAGAATGATTTAATTACAAATAAGCCCTTGAACTTTTGAGTTAGCGAATTAAACAATAATTTAATTACAGCTCGACCCCAGCCAGGGGCTCTGCCCCTTGGACCCTGCTAGGGGCTGCCGCCCTTAGACCCCGCTGCCAGGGGCGCTGCCCCCGGACCCCTGTTGGTTGAGGGTAATAATTAAGACTAGAAAGACGATATAAGTAGTGATAGTTAATTACTACGTGTAATTGTTATCCAGTTAGTCGTGCACAGCTCAAGAAAGGAATAACCATAAACGGTGAAAGTAACTGCATTCAGGTGAGTTTCTAGCCCCATTCCTTGTTATGTTTTCGGGGCTGTGTGCATACTCGATGTGATTAGTTAATACACTTATCCTAAGTGATAAGTGTATGCCATATATGTATTATGTGAAATGTATGAATGCTTTCTTGTCGGTACATGAACGATCTTCGGATATTGCATGTACTTCCAGGTAATGGTTGATGTTATATGTATGTTGTAAGATGAAGTATGAATGATGTATGTATGTGCGAAACTTATGATTATGTATATAGAAAGTATGTTATGAAGGTATGGAAGAAAGGGTACCGGACCCTAATAATATCCGAGGATGAAGGGTGACCGGACCCTAATAATATTCGAGGATGGAGGGTTCCGGACCCTGATAATATCCGAGGATGAAGGGTGACCGGACCCTAATAATATCCGAGGATGGAGGGTACTGGACCCTAACAATATCCGAGGTATATAGGGCGAATGCTCTTTATAACGTAAGGTTAGTTAGGAATGTATATGAAAGAATGATGGACATGTTAAGTATGTAATGCGTACCTATGGGCACGTATATGTGTATGTAAAGTAAGTTATGTGATTAACTAGAACTCACTCAGCGTAGCTGACTTTTAGTATGCACGCAGGCAAATAGGTTGAGACAGCTCGCGTGATTGAAGACACATGGCATGGAATCGAAGATACTGGCATCTCGAAGAAATGTTGTGATGTTTTAAAGACTATGTTTTGTTTTAATTGACTATGAATGTTTTATAAGACAAGTTTTGGAGGTTATGTAAGATATTATGGTTAAAGTTTTATATTCCGCGTAAAGTTTTAATTAACTCTGATTTGTAGAACTGTGTTTATGAGTAAATCCAACACCAAAGTAGGGCTACCGGTAATGGGGCCTTACATTACTTGATGATTGTTGATGCATGGGATTCTTACCTAGGCAGATTTCTTCTCTTATTGGTTTCGATCTTGTGATTTATTGCTTGTTTCTGGCTTACTTGTTTATTTAATTTCTTAGTTTAATACTAGTTAAAAATCCCCCTTAAAACATAAATAATAAATAGTTGTGTCGTAAGTCGAGTCTAATTAGTTAATTTACGTAATTTATAAAGTCCTGTGGGTTCGATATTCCGGACTTACTTAGCTTTAGTACAATTGATCGGTTCACTTGCCGGTGTTTTGTGTAGTTGAGTCTTAAGTTTAGTTTTTATTACTTGTTTAATTTAGTTAATATTTAATTGACTGTTTTTAGCACATCAAGTTTTTGAAGCATCAACAACAGAAGAATTATGTATAGACAAATTTAAAGAATTTTCATTCAATATAAGGTAACAATGTAACTTATGAGGATCTTGAGAAGACCTCAAGTTTCTGGGGTTGCCTTAGAGAGTGATTTAGAATCATTCTAAGTTGGTAATGTTTAATAACAAACTTTTGACAAGTGTTACTTTATTAGTAAGCAATGATGAACTCATTGATACAAAGACATGGTCTTGTTCAAATCATGAGTGTCAAGTTGCTTCATAAGTAAAGTTAAACATACTATATCAAAATGCAAGAAATGTGGGGGGAAGTCATTTAAGAAACTACTATTAAAATGTAATTGATATGATTATCAAACATGTGTCGAAAGGAAGAACCTTTCATTACCCCATTATGTTATCCAATAGCATTTAAATGTGGAGGTGTCTTGCATTTGAACTTGGAAGGTTTAGCAATGAGGATTATTGTAATCCAATCTAACATTGCAAACACACGACTTAGTGGAGAACAAAAAAGGTCATAGTGCATAATGGAGATGTGTATCTTACAAGACTAATATTATAACCAGATTCAGGTGGCCACTGAGGTTATAGTCTTAGAAAGTTGACAATAGGCAAAATTAATTTATAAGTTAAGAACACATCACGACAACTGATCTCAACTATGCAAGTTATCTGTGGTGACTAGACAGAGTCAAATATAATGTTATGGATCCAACAACCTAAGGGTTTAGTAGATCAAGTTGTGGATTGAGACTAAAGCCCATGAAAATGGGTATATAAAGGACACCTAACTTAGTTGACTGGAGATCCCAAGATCTAAGTTCAATAGGACAACCTAATTATATATCTAAGGGGGGTCACCGTGGGGGTGTAGCTTATGTATAAGTTGACACATAAGCTGATATATATATATATATATATATATATATATATATATATATATATATATATATATATATATATATATCCTCCTAAATTATAAAGGGAGTCTAATTACTTCCTAGTCCATTCCTATAACAACAGTCACCTGTTGTGAGGCTAAGCATAATATATGGTTAATGATTTGTGTAAATTATTATAACATTAATGCTTTTAATGATTCATGGATAATCACCTACGTGAAAGACAAGTGGGGTCGCTTCAAATAAAATTGTGGGGTGCACAATCTCTAGAGCTTTCACGGAACCAGGCTAGTGTTCCAGGACCATAATGGACACGACAATGAGGGGATGTGCCCGGCTAGGGAGAGTATTGTGTGAAGTGTATTGTCGTCTACACAAATGAGGGTTTGTTAAAGACATCACGTCTACTAACCGCTAGGAGACTAAATATGCTTCACAAAGGAAGGTTCAAAGCTAACACCTACCTATCCTGTAATACTCAAATGTCGAGGTTACATTGGATATTTTGAGTGTTTTGATCAATCTCCATTCATGTGGGAGATTGTTGGAAAATTGAATAATATGAATGAAAATTTATTATATTATTAATATTAAATTCTTTATGTCACTTGTTTGATTTATTAGAATTTATATTAATATTAAATTCTTCATATGTTGAAAAACTCTTGATTAGAGCTCTTTATGAATTTGATTAGTTTTAATTAGACTTTATATTTATAATTAAATTTCTAATTAAGAGAGATTTTTCACCATCCATAACTCTTATACATAATAGGCTATTTGCCTCTTTTTAGAATGCTAGAAAAAATACAAGCTATAAACTTCAAGAGACTATCGGTTGCCATTGTTGTGGTAAAAATTGGAAATTTTATTCTCATGTTTTTGTCAAGGAGATTACAAGAAGATGTTGTTGAATAACAAGTTGAAGACTTTATCATATAAGGTTCTTGAGTTGAATCATTTAACATATTTGTTATGTTTTTTATTGTTTATTTTTATTTTGTATTACTATATTTGTACTACTTATCTTCTCATGTTAATAACGAGAGTATCGTTATTATTTGTATTAATTTTAATATAAAAAGTGATCCATATTCCTATACTATCAAGATATATAAATCTGTATTGTTTAGCTTTCAAAACATAAACCAAGGAATTAATTTATGACTTGATTTAAAAATAAATAAAGTATAAAATACATTAGCTCAACTAAGCAGTCTAAATAAGACGGCGCTCAAAATAACAGAAAGGGGCTGGTGAGTGTGAGTGCCACGTATACACGAGGAAGTTGTCGTCCAGGCTATCAATGATGTATATATTCCACATGCCATGTTACTTTGCCAAACGTTAACATGAATGAAAAAACAGAACCTACGCCGTTCTACCTTATTTAAAGTACTTTAAACCATACCATATAGCCACGTATCAAAGCATATTCTGTCCTTTTATTTGAAAAATTAAGAGATGATATGAATTGAATTTTTAATTTCTAAACAATCACCATACATATAAATATTCAAAACAATCTACCCAAACTTGTCCATAGTGACTAAAATGACACCAATTATATGTGTTTATGATGTAAAAGCACAAAAATAAGGGGAACAAACTTGATCTTTAGCATTGAAAAGGATAGACTACAGAGTTAGGGTGTAGCTTGCAGCTTGCAGGTGTGTAAACAAGTTAAGACGAGTTTGCGATCAAGATAGGCTTATTTCGAACAATATATATAAAGTGCGAGTTAAGGTCGTGAAAATATTTTCAAGCTCAAGTTTATTTCGGGGCTCGAGTCATTTATTGGTTATTATAGTTATTTTATTTATATTGTTATATAACTAGTTTCACATATTTATGATTATAACTTTATAGACAAAATTATATATATATATATATATATATATATATATATTAATTAGTTATAAATTGGATGCGACTCAATGGTAGAGTACTCACTTTACTAGTAACATATAGAGGTTTCAAACCTCACTATCACCAATTTATATAGGAGATATGAGGGATGACCCTGGTTTGTCAAGGTCCGAGTCCTAATCTCACCCGGTCTTACTGGTTCCTCGCTGTCGACTGCCGTGCCGTTTGGCGGGCGTGGGGTCAGGATTTATTCGGGGAATCCCTCAATAGGTGGACCGCTAGGGGCTCCGTCCGTCCGGACTCATGGCCGGCTCGGGCTACTTTTAGCAAATGGGGGCCACGAATTACCCGGCGTTACTTAGTTGGTCGTTAAAAAAATATAGTTATTGTTTATATAAATGTAATTGCATTTATTATGTATTTCTGTATTTATTATACTAAATATAAACTATTATGTTTATTTAAGTTATATGTTCTTTTAGACTCGAGTGACCACATCTATATATGAAGCTCGAGCTTCTTTATTAAAAAAGTTAATTTAGATTTGAGATCTTTTAAGATCTATTTAATTTGATCTTTAAACAAGTCGATTTCAAGCAGCACATGAATGGCTCAGCTCGTTTACACCGCTAGAGGAATGTGGTTAGAGGAATGTGGATGTGGTTAGAGGAATGATGGTTGTCGATAGTTACGGATCTAGAAATATTGGTCACAAGTGTTAAACAGACAGGGTAAAAAAACAATAACAATTTCGTATAATTAGATTTCGTTCTCTTGTAGATGTTTTTGATTGATTCGCCTTATTATAGAAACAAAAATAATTTTTTTATATATATCCATCATTTACTCCAATTATACAAACATCTCATTTTCCTCTTTAAACTTTTAATTTTTCTCTAAAACTATGGATTCCGACTTGTCACATTCCGACCAAAAGCGGCGGAACATGTCGGGTTGCGACGTGATTGTTTCAATGCATACGACACTATTAAAGTGACAATATTTAATCAATCCATTCATTTCTTTTAACATCAAATCACAACACAACTTGTTCATTACAAATAAAACAAACTACAAGAAAATAATAGTTTATTTAACTAATAACATGACGGTCCAAAATAAACTAACATCTTCAAATTTCTAATCAACCAATAATCAAACATGTAACGTTGCATATATATATTTTTGTCAACACGCATGTTGGTGAGAAATTCCATGATTTTTGTATATATATAACATGAGGCATAAATCCACAACTCTTATGTGAATTCATAAATAATAACGACAATTGCGGTATATATAAATCATAAATAAATGCAGCTCCTTTCTCATAGGTAAAAACTACCAAATTACAAGGAGGAGCGTATGATCATATTTATGGAGGACGAGGATGAGGCCAACCAAAAAAAGAAATAAACATTTAACAATTAATCACATGTGGCATAAAACACATAATCAGACAATTATTCTAAGTAACACATAAGAAAGAGTTTGCGGTTGAAGGATCAAAGTCTTAAATCATTTTTGTTTGAGTAAGTATGCAAGCTACCCCCAAAATATAAAAGAGAAAATTGGTATGAAATTACTCACTTGGACAAAGTGACGTCGATGAAAAAAACTTAGAATAAAATCTTCAAGAAAGCGAGCCCGATGGTTTAACGTGCATATCCTAGATTGATGATCTTGAGTTAATATCGAGTCTTGAAAATGGAATATATATGGTATCATTGTTCAAAAAAAACAAAACTTGGGTTTTCGGGATTTTAAGTTATATTTTACGAAATGCGATTAATAAAGTATGTATAAAATAAAATGAGTTTTACATGAAACTGGGTTTTTGATGTTTAGTTTTACCAACCTTTGTTAAGTTTTACATAGGGGAGTTGGTTTAGTGCTAGTGTGCACTATCCCACAAATGTAAGCATCAAGATCCGACTTTTAATGGTTTGTTCGGTTTAGTCGGTTCGGGACCTTTATGAAGTACCAAATCCTAATCCAACTTACAAACTATTTAAATATATGAATTGCTTCAATAAAATTAGTAACTTAAGCAAATTTGAGAATTTTATTAATTAAAGTCCCAAACTCAGGTTTAAGCGAGTGTAAGTTGGCCTGGTCTTAGTATAATACCAAGATTTCCTTTTTTTCATATTGAAAAAGTATGAAGTTGAAAAAGTATTAAGGACGGGAGGTGTGAAGTTTTTTATCATCCAGGCGTCGAGCTATTTTTTCGTAGGACCTCCCCTACAGTTCGTCACCGCAGTAGAGTTTAACCACCAAGTTCGAGATGGGTTGGTGTGGTTTCTCTACGCCTAAGAGAAAAAAATATCGAACCATGAACGAAGAAAAGTATGAGATAAGATAGTTATTGCGAGGCCCCAATTCTTGACTAGGGGGACACCAAATGACTCTGCCCTTCCATCCCTTGGATAGATAGAGAGGGGTGGCAGAGCTTTTATAATCGTAGAAATATAAATAATTTAACACTAAACCTAAGTTAAAAGGGTTAGGAAAGATTTTTGGTGGTTTGAACGGTGACTAGCTCGTTAAGATCAGTAGTTCGACTTTTACTCGGTTTTTACCCGAAACTTGGTTTAAGCCAAGATTTGTTCCAACACTTCCAAAACCTTGAGTAATATAAGAAATATAAAGTAAAACATAACTAAAAAGATAGATTTAACTTTTAGTGGCTTGAACAATGACAAATTGTTAAAACAAGTGTTCGGTTTTACTCGGTTTTTACCCGAAACTAGGGTTCAAGCCAGTATTTTTTCTACAATTCCATAACAACCATATAATAACTAATATATATGGAAAAACTTAGATATAAAGTGTTTGATTCAACATGGTTGCTTAAAATTTAAATAAAGTTCTTAAACGAGTGTTCGGTTTAGTTCGGTCCTTGACTCGGTATGAAACCGACGATGGTTACCACTTTTCCAACACCATAGAACTAAAATATATAGGAAAACTCATATCTAGAATGTTTTATGCAACATGGTTGCTCAAAAGTTAATTAAAGTGTTTAAACGAGTGTTCGATTTTGATTTTCTCCTGAACTCGGTATGAAACCGAAGATGATTACCACATGTCCAAAACCATAGAACTAAATTAAATTAATACTTCCATATCAAAACTGAAACAAGAAAGTTAAGCGAGTAAACTTCTCGAAAACAACCCAAACGAGCCTAAAATGCATAAATATGTGTTTGAATGCCCACAAGCCTTAAATAAAGATGAAAATGGTTTTCTCAACATAAACATTGAAACTATAAAAAACATATACCCGAAAGTGATTGGTGCAACATTCGCTTCCGCTAACTTTCAAAGTCAAACTTAAGCAAAATTAGCTAGAACAACTTGCAAGTTCAAACAATTTGTGAGGAAGAGGGGAAAATTAGCAGGGAAAATGGCTGAGATATAGGGGTATTTACGGGGGATGATTATGGTTTGAGGAAATGGATAATGCGTTTGTTTGGTGGATAAACCAGTATACTTTATTTCTTTTATTTAAAATGATTTTTTATTTAAATTAATTATGACTTATAGAATAATTATGGGTTGATTCTTGGTTGGTTTGGATGGTTAAAACATGAATTCGAGGCTTAAATGAACAACAACCGAACAAAACGTAAAACTGTTGTTGTTGTAGCATGGTCACGTATCGCGACCAGGTGTGTGCATTCCCTTCGCGTAGTGCGACGAGTGGTGTTTTGTTAGAAGCTTGGGTTTTGACCATTTTATCCGATGGACTTGTTTAAAATTGATTTTTAGCGCGAACTATGCGAGTTAGGAACCGTTATGGATGATCTAACAACAAGGCAAGTGTGGAAGAAGATCATAACATAAAATCCATCATTTTATTAATATCCAAAGATCTGAAACTCAAAACGAGTCGGGTTTACAATATGAAAACAAATACAAATTGAACCGAAAAATGACGAATGCCACAATATTTTCTACTATTGAAAATTTCTTCCCGATAATTAGGAATTAGCTACGATAAAGAGATGCATAAACTTTTCTTTCATAGTTTCTTTGAGTTCCCAAGTAAATTTTGCGCTATGCCGTGATTCCCAACAGTTGGATTTACACTTGAACACATCTTAATTATAAGAGTTTACAAAAACTTTGGCGGAATAAAGTTACATTTAGATATTACTTTCTTTCTAAAACAATCTTTGGATGCCGACACCGTGTGGATAACTCTATGTACTCCAAGCTCCTTTACTTTCTTTGGTCTACTACCTGCGTGCATACTAAAAGTCAGCTACGCTTGCAATAAGTTATACTTACACATTCGTACTCATACGTATCCGGAGATACAAATACCATTCTTAACTTGTTCCCCATTCATATATTATCCAAACATTATTAACATTCAAACCATACATACCTAGCACATTCATGTTCAACACCTACCTTAAACAACCAAGAGTATGTTCATAGTCCTCCGTCTATACCTATACTCAAGGTCGTGAACAAGTACAAGATCCGCAGTCCTTACCTATGTTCACCATTCATTGTCACACCCCAACCTAAGGCGGAAATGCTGGGGCGTGAGCTGATTGTTCATAGGTCTCAAGGTACCATCATGCAATATTAAATTTGACAATATCTATTAAATTTAACTAAATATTCATATAGATCAAATACAAACAAATACATGATACATAAATACAAATATATATATATATATATATATATATATATATATATATATTTCTAATGATCTTGATTAAAATTCTTCTAACATAAGTTCGTCACTAAGTCTTCACCAACTTGCATACAATTCATACGATAACCTGCATAGGCGCATAAAATAGAAATAATTTTGTAACACATAGTTGAGTGAGTAAAACACCAGTTTTGGATACTATAATAATAATATATAAGAGAAAACGCAAACTGTTCATGTGAGATAACAATTTAACCATAGCATGTACACAATTCAAACAGATAATAAAAAAGGGCTAAATCGTTTCCATGCGAATCGGGCATTTGGTTACCAAAAATGAGTTGTCGGTGAAACCATTATCATGCGTTTGGACGCCGACCACTACGACAGTGGTTATGAGGGACCTTTTTGAATGCGGTAAAATAAAGCAAGTAAACATATAACAAGTTAGACATCAAACAAATACACACAAGGATTAACAGTTGCAGTTGAATACTATATAATAGGTAAATATTTAAGATACGCATATGTCCCCAAAAAGGATTTAAAAACAAGTAAAAATGGGAGTGGTTACTCACTTTAGCAATTAAGCAAGAGATAATGATTCGTTAAGAAAAAGAGGTAGATCAAGCTCTTCAGGAATTACCGACGAGATATCCTAGTTGCGGAAATAGATATAATTTCAACAACGAATCTAAAACTAGATAGAGTTTCGGGATTTAATGATAGAGTGTGTTCTTGCGAAAGTTAAATATTATATAGATTTATTATTACTTTATTATTTTGAATTATTACTTTAATTTATCGAGTTTATAATAAATTGTATATTCTTAATTATATAATCTTATACTTATAAAATACATAAACAAATAAATATTTATAATTTTTGGATAGATTTAATAAAGAGATCGTTTTAAAATATGTATTTAAACTAAAATACATTTAAGGTATTTATATATATTTTCATTATTAATAAAGATTTCTTTTTAAATAAAGAGTGTAAATAATAATTAATAGATAATAAATAATTTATATACAATTAAATCTTTAATAACATACTTGACTTATACTTTATTTCAATATATTAATTAACGAGATAATATTATGTCTCTTAAATTAAAATCTTTACTATAAAAACTTTAACATTTTTTAACAACTACTATATATATACATAGATACGTATACGAATATATATATATATATATATATATATATATATATATATATATATATATATATATATAGGGGTGGGGTTATAATAAGAAGTAGAGTGTGTCTAAGAAGTGTAATAAGTAATCTGGTGCGTTAGATATGTTGATATGACGGTAACTATGGAAAGTGTGTTTATTGTGCGGTGTATTTTATTTTAATTACGGTCTATTTTATTAGATCTAATGGTGAAAACGCACTTCCTACATTTCTTAGGATAAATCTACTTCTTATTATAACGTTGTTCTATATATTTAAATATATAAATATATGCATATATGGCTTAACCAAGGTTTGGAAAAAGGGATCGGTTAGTATGTCGGTTTTATTAAAACTACAGATTAATTAAGAGTTTTATAATGTTTATAATAAAATTAATGATTAATTATAATAAAAAAAATTATAAAAAATTGTTTCCAATAACAGTGTTGGAGGGTTCGAACCCGCGCCCCCAGCGGTCCAATACTCTTAACGCAATCACCCTAGCCAACGAGGCTAGGGTGCTAGATTGTTAATATATGAAATGAGTTAAACATAAACTAACTGGCACGATACATAAACAAGCCATGAACCCTAGATCAATCAATCGGACATATCGTTAAGTGATTGGCCGATTGATCACATGGCTATTGAACAGTGAATCACGGCGAGCCTAACTGTATAAATAATTACCTATTACGATGATGATTTAAGGGTTAAAGGCAAAGAACAACGACAACCAACGAATGATTAAGAACGCGAACTAAACGATTACTATAACATAATTAAGTATAGGGGTTTGTTTGGTGATGGGGAGAGGATGATGTCTGCAGATTTAATTGAGTTAATATGGTTGTTATAGGGTATCTTGTTAAACGAGTTAAGTCGGTGGTTAATACTTAATATAATCAATTCGTATATCAAACGATCCTTGTTTCCAAATCTAATACGTCGGTAGGCCGATTATAGTATGAGGAATAAAACCCCTTGATCAATTCCAAGATGAACGCGAGAATTAAGGGCCAAGATATATAAACGGGTCATGGGTTTGGGTATTCGGGTATGATATATGGGTTTGGGAGATGGGTAACGGGTTAAGAATCTAAAATAATCATATTTTGCAAACTGGTCCTTGAAGTATGAAGATGGGAACATAAATGGCTTAAAGTTTAGTTTGGGGTTAAAATTGTATATAAACCAAAGTTATTTATATATATATATATATATATATATTAAATAAATACAATAAAAAATAATAATAAAATAATAATTACTCAATATACACGATATTTTTATTGATAAAATTTTCTGAACATAAAACGGGACGGTAACGGATATAACATAATAAATTTGAAAATCCGAGTTGTTACATTCATAGTATGTACAAGGTCTATGGTTCTTCCTTATACCATCATACATTAACAACACACACAAGGTCCACCGTCCTTCCCTATGTTGCCACCTATATCATAGCACGCACGAGTTCCGCAATCCTCCTGATGTAATGATAAATATATATATGTCCCTTGTATATTTTATAATATTTTATTAGTTTTTGTTCGTTTTTAGTTAAGATTTGTATACTACTAACATATTTGTGTTTTGTAGGTTCAGGAAGTTGATCCTAGTTGAAAAGGGTGAAAAAAGGAGTCAAAATAAGCCTAAACGAGAAGCCGAAACACATCAGAAAATGAACTGGAAAGAGAACCGGTCAGCCCGACCAGTCAGACCGGAACCCACTGGAGCACGCTGCCACTCGCGACCAGCCTTATGCTTTCTGGTCGCACCATAGAGTCAGCTTATTTTTCTAGAAAGTTTCCGATTTTTGCTAGGTTTTGGGCCCAGTTCACTATAAATACACCCTTAACCTTAACCTGAAAAATACCCTTCAACCACCAAACGAATTTGGAAATTCTTGGAGCAATTATTCGAGACTGACCTGTTGGTGGTTTTGAAGGCAAGGAATCAACCAATGAACAACTTTACGTTCAAGATCGAAGACTACGGGTTTTATCGCCTTTAATCATTCGTTTCTATTATTTTCAACATGATTTCTTTTATTACTATTTTGTTTGATTTTAAGATGCTAGGCTAAACATTATAGACTGCATAGGCTTCTGATGAACCTTTGTTAATGTTGGATTTTCTTTGGATTATGCTTTTCGTTGTGGTTTTATGAATTAGCAAACTATTTGGTTTTATTTAATTGATGCATATGTGTGCTTGGTTTTGGTTGATGAGTTTTATTATTCCACATTATCCTTGGTGATTTTCTGCCATGTCATATAATAGGATTTTGTTAGGTCATTTACTGTATGTTCTTGATTAGTTTATGATTGATTTGCAATAAGATCATAGGAATAATATTATTAGTCAAACAAATACAAGTGTGCTGCTATCATAAAAAGCTGTAAGGTGATAGGTTATTGTTAGATCTTTGTGGATTAAGATTGCTAGATTTAGATCTTCGTAAGGAGTCCGTCTAGGTTTGATTGGTTAACATTGTCTATCGAATCAATTGAGTTTATCAAATTACCTTTGATTTTCACGCTGTAAGGTAGGATTTCATTATAATGTACTCTTTCATAATTAATAATAACCATAAGGGAGTTTAATTTATAAAGCTAGTGTGTCTTAAAAACTTATTACAAACCCATAGGTGTCTTCTAAAAAATGGTCAATGGTCATGTTCGGGTTTTCTTTTGAGTGTCTATTTTACGATTCTAGTTCCATAACTACTATTATCTAATTAATTGATAACTGCAACTTAGGGGATTCAAGCCTATGTGGTTTTTCATCATCATTTGAATCAGTCAAAGTAATATGTCTTGTGTTTTATTACTTGTCTTTTCTTAATTAGTTATTTTATTAGTTTAATATTAATTAATTCAAAACCCCTTTTATATAAACATAAAAATAAATAGTCGTGTCACTTTGTCGAGTCTAATTAGTTAGTTAACTTAATTTAAAGAATACTGTGGGTTCGATATACGAACTTACTTAGCTGTACTTAAGTCGATCAGTTCAGTTGCCGCTTATTAGTATTAGTTAAGTTAAGAGTCTAGAACTATTACTTAGTGTCTAGATTAGCATAATTTTAGTAATAAATATTTGACTACTTTTAGCACATCAAGTTTTTAGCGACATTGCCGGGGACTCTTGGCGATTGCGTTATTAGCTTTGATTAGATTTCCTATAGACATGCTATTTGTTTTTATTTTTGTTTTATTTTGAGTCGTAAGAGTCAAATTGTCCGTGTCTTCTATTTCTTTTGAGTCAAGTAAATATCTGTGAGATTTGTGGAGGACCCCATTTTACTCTTATATGTCCATAATATGTGGGGTGCTTATCGCATTATTATACTAACCCTTTTGTGCAGCCGCAACAGATTATTTTGCAGGGGCCTCTTCTGTATTATTATGATTCATATCAACAACCTTAGCATAACCAGGGGCAATTTGATGGTCAATATTCTAATAGAAACCCTTTTGAGAGTAGCGTGTTAGAGAAGATAAATAATCTAGAAGAGATGTTAACCCAATATATGGCCTCAGACACCTAAAAGAAGTTAGCTGAGCTTGATATCATCTTATGAAATCAACATGGTGTTCTTACAGATATTCAACGTACAGTAGAAAACATTGCTAGGAGACTGGATGAAGAAGAAAAAGAAGAGAGTATGAAGTTTTTGGGATTTGTATATGAGCCAGATGAGGAGATCACTCAAGTAACAGAGACGAAAATGGACGTTGAAGTCCCACCTCCGATTTCACAGGTTACATTTATTGATTACAGGAGTGACTCTGATGATGAGATAAATGAATAAGAGTGGGCTACTTATCATAGGTCGTTAGTGAAGAAAGAAGAGATAATGCATGAAGTGGATTTGGGGGATTCACTTGAGTTGATGTTTGGTGTTATGGAAAACGTTGAGAATAAGTTATGTGAGGTGGATGAGTTTTTGGATTTGAAGTTAGAAGGTTTGCCTGAGTATGATGAATTAGGTGAGTTCGATTCGGAGGGTGACTTTGCATTTTTTGAAGCCCTATTAGAATATATGGAAGTGGTGGTAGAGGAAGAACACCACAGCTAGCCCGTGGTACTTAAATAAATGTCAATAAAAAATTAAAACCCCGGGGGAAGGCGATCAAAAAAATTCCGCGAAAGTTTTAATTAACTCTGATTTGTAAGAATTGTGTTTATGAGTAAATCCGACGTTAAAGTAGGGCTACCGGTAACGGGGCCTTACAAGTTGGTATCAGAGCAAAGTTCGAGAGACTTAAGCATCCTACATGCTTAGACTCGAACAGCGAATAAGATTTTAGTAAGAAAAGAAACAAGATGCCAGTTCAAGATAGCCATGTGTCACTCAAGCAAGCTCAGCAACGGTAAAGTATATGGTTAAATAATGTGTAAGACGTTAGCTTAATTGTTAAAGGAAGGATTTGGGTATGTTAGGGATATAATTAATTGATTTTGATTGATTAACTGTTTTAAGTAGAAACTAGCACAAGCGAAATCATAAAGGGAAGTATGTAGAACCTGAGGAGTAATGCAAATAGTTAATTACACTTGATCAACGTCATTAACTACTTACCTTACGAATCATGTGCTAAATAATTCCTAGAGTGATGACGTTTGTGTTTTCCATTTAGAATACGATGGCTGGAGCAAGAAGGTTTGTTGGTAAGGGAGGTCACACTGGACGTCCTTGTAGGCCACGTGTTATCCGGGAGTCTTCTGAAGAACTAGTTACTACCACGAGAAAGGAGAAAAGTGAAACCTTGAAGGGACCAAGCAGGGATGAAGGGTATCAGCTGGATCCTGTTGTTCAATTTGCCATTTCTTACGCTGTAGCTGCTGCGGAGAAGAAATTTCGTCCTGGAAAGTATGTTGAAAGCCATGCAAGGGCTACTGAGAAGGCCGGGGAAAACGGTGAGAAGGGTGATGATAATAAAGGAGGAGCGAAAGGAACCAAACGGTCTGCAGATGTCGTGGAGTATGCGGGAAAGAAGACGCCAAGAATTGCGAACAAGGAAACATGCAAGGTGTGTTGGAAGACGCACCTGGGAGAATGCAAGGCTGGTCCAAACCAGTGCCATCGATGCGGGAAGAAGGGACACATCTCTCATGAATGCACCGAGGACCAGAAATGTTACAAGTGTGGTAAGTCAGGTCACATAGCTAGAGGTTGTGGAGATGTCGTAGCAGTAGGGGAGAAGAAGGAGGAGAAATGGGCTGCCCCTGCTAAGAGATCTGGCGATATGGTGACGACAACTGATGAGAGGAAGACTAAGGTTGGGGACAAGGATGCGTGTAAGAAGTGTGGGCAAGTGCACCAGGGAGATTGCAAGACTGGTACGGATAAGTGCTGTCGGTGTGGAATGAGCGGGCATTACTCTCGAGAATGCCCTGACCGTCCGAAGTTCTTCAAATGCGGGAAAGCTGACCATATGGCTAGGGATTGCAAGGAATCAGAGGCGGAAGGTGAGAAGGGGTAAAGACTTAAGAAAATTGCAGAGAGGAGCACTCAATGAAGAAATAATTGCTTATGCAATAGTTTTATTTAGTTTTAATTATGATTTCCTAAGAACTTGTTTTGTGTCAAGGTTTAAAACTTATGCTTATATATAATGTGTAATATACATTGAGTTTGGTTTTGAATGACTATTTATGTTATGATAAAATGTTGTTTTAGATAATAGTGTTAAATAGTATGATACAAGGTCCCTTATAAAGACAAGATGAGACTTGGTACATCGAGAGCCTGATGGATAAGCTACCTTAACAGCTAAAACACATGATCATCACTCGATGACTGCAAGTCGGGAGTAAGAAGAGTAACCCAGAAAGCGGAGGCGATTTAATAAAGTGCGTAACTATAGGAAGTGTTCCTTTTTACAAGGAATAAGCTAGGTTTCGGGGAAGAAACCTCTTTAAGGAGGGAAGACTTGTAACATCCCGAAATTTCTAAGAATATTAATAATTAAATGAATTAATATTAGTGGGAAAGTTTACTCGGGTTAGTTGGGAAATAATTAAATAGAGTAGAAGCTAGTATGGATCGGGCTAGTGTTGGGTAATGGATATGGGTTATGGACTTGGGAAGAAAGGAAGAGACCATGGGCTTAAGCCCATGATCCATAATTATATAAACCTTAATCCCCATTTTCCATTCATTTCACACATATTACATACACCACCAAAACACACACCTAGCTCCTCTCTCTCTCTCTCTAAGCCGAAACCAAGAAAGAAGAAAAAGAAGAACCGATGTCCTAGCCGATGTCCTTTATCATGTTATCATTTTTGAATGTTTTAAATTACATTTTTGTTTTAAGGATAATATGTTTCTAGTCGAAGTCCATTTCTATTTATAATAATTAAGACAACCATGAATGACATTTTCTTGTCTTAAAAAGAAATAATGTTTGAATATTTTGTTGAAATTTCCGCTGCAAGAATACTCTGTAATGAAATTTTGGATTATATGAAACCATTTTAACCTTTATATTTGAAATTGTTTGGAATGATTACCAACTGTAGGACTCTTATATTTTTGGGTCTTACAAGTTGGTATCAGAACCAACGTTCGAGAGATCCGGGCATCTTTCGGTGCTTCGACTCGAACAATTATGAGAGGGACTAGAATTGCCAATCGCGGGTAGCTGCACTCCAAGAGGCAACTGTTACATACAATGTATGTTGAAGTGTTTTCTTTCTTAATTTTCGATGTGCTAGATAGAATATTAATGTAGTCATAAACAAGAAGTATTTAGAACGAGTAGGTAAAGTAAACGATTAATAACACTTGATCAACGTTATTAGCAATTTACCCTTACTTTCCATGAGCAAAATACGACTTGTGACTGATTACATGAAGATTCTATCTTCGTAGGAGTAAGGTATGTCTAGTAAGAGTTAGTTAGAGGAGGTCGTACCGAGAGCCGCGGTGGTGGTTAACCATAATGGACTAGAATTGTAGGGGGAATTCGCCTATTGCTTGATAACAGGGGTATGCCATGTTGTGGGGAACACTAGCTAATTAATTAAGTATACCTTAATAATATCTAAATGTTTCTTTGGTAGAATTTGATGCTTAAACTTCGGTGGATAAACAATACCCTTGATCGTCGTAAGTATTCATGAAAAAAATGAGCAACAAAAAAACTGAAAATAAACGGGTTTTAATTTTGTAAACCATTGAGTTATATAAATAGAGAGATTGTTGGATCTTATTTGTTCCTGTAAGGATCAAGGCATGAGTTTAAGTGGACAACAATATCAGTGATCGCGGTTTTTGCGTTTTTCCGAACTTTAAAATAATCAATTTGTTTTTAAAACTATTTTTTCCGATTTTGATTCCATTGCATTAGACTTTTTTATGGACGAAAAAATGAATAAGTGTGGGGATATTTGATATAATCTTATATATATATATGTGTATATATATATATATATATTTCCTTTGTATATTTTATATAATATTTTATTATTTTTTGTTCGTTTTTAGTTAAGATTTGTATACTACTAACATATTTGTGTTTTGTATGTTCCGGAAGTTGACCGTAGTTGAAAAGGGCGAAAAACGAGTCAAAATAAGCCTAAACGAGAAGCCGGAATGCATCAAGAAATGAACCAGAAAGAGAACTGGCCCTCCCCATTGGAGCACGCCGCCACACACGGCCAACTCTATGCTTTCTGATCACACGACGGGGCCATGCTATTTTTCCAGTAAGTTTCTGATTTTTGATAGGTTTTGGGCTCATTTCACTATAAATACACCCTCAACCTTAACCTGAAAAATACCCTTTAGCCACCAGATGAATTTGGAGATTCTTGGAGCAATCATTTGAGACTTTTGGCAGTTTTGAAGGAAAGGAATCACCCAGTGAAGAGTTTTACGTTCAAGATCGAAAACTACGAGTTTTATCGTCTTTAATATTTCGTTTCTATCATTTTCACCATGATTTCTTTTTTACTATTTTATTTGATTTTAAGATGCTAGGCTAAAATTATAAACTGCCTAGAATTATGATGAACCTTTGTTAATGTTGGATTTTCTTTGGATTATGATTTTCGTTGTGGTTTTATGAGTTAGTAAACTGTTTGGTTTTAGTTAATTGATGCATATGTATGCTTGGTTTTGGTTGATGAGTTTTATTATTCCACATTATCCTTGGTGATTGTCTGTCGTATAATAGGATTTTGTTAGGTCATTTACTATATGTTCTTCACTAGTTTATGACTTATTTGCATTAAGATCATAGGAATAATATTATTAGTCAAACAAATAAAAGTGTGTTGCTAACCTAAAAGCTGTAAGGTGATAGGTTATTATTAGATCTGTGTTGAATAAGATTTCTAGATTAAGTTCTTCGTAAGGAGTCCGTCTTGGTTTGATTGGTTAACACTGTCTATCGAGTCAATTGAGTTTATCAAATTACCTTTAATTTCCGCGCTGTAAGATATGATTTCATTATAAAGATGCTCATTCATAATAAATTAAATAACCGTAAGGGAGTTTAATTTATAAAACTGGTGTGTCTTAAAAACTTATTAGAAACCCATATGTGTCTTATTGAGAAGGGTCAGGGTCCTGTTCGGGTTTTCTTTTGAGTATCTATTTTACGATCCTAGTTTCATAAAACTATTATTTTCAAATTAATTCACAACTGCAACTTAGGGGATTCGAGCCTATGTGGTTTTTCATCATCATCTGAATCAGTCAAATTAATATGTCTTGTGATTTATTACTTTTCTTTTCTTAATTAGTTATTTTAGTACTGTAATATTAATTAATTCAAAGCCCATTTAAATAAACATAAAAATAAACAGTCGTGTCAGTTTATCGAGTCTAATTAGTTAGTTAACGTAGTTTAAAGAGTCATGTGGGTTCGATATGTGGACTTACTTAGCTGTACTAGAGTCGATCAGTTCACTTGCTGGTTAGTAGTTTTAGTGAAGTTAAGAACCTAGAATTATTACTTAGTGTCTAGATTAGCATAATTTTAGTTAATAAATATTTGACTACTTTTAGTACATCACCTCCCATATGCTACCACATTACATTTACAACACGTATAAGGTCCGTAGTCCTTTCCTATGCTGACACCTATCTCTACAACATGTATAAGGTCCACAGTCCTTATCTATGTTGACATTTACATCTATATCACATATAAGGTCCACAGTCCTTAACTACGCTATCATATGCCACGTCTATGTCCAACATAAGTTAAAGGGATATGCCATCATAACTTACTATGCCAAAAGTAGAGTTCGCATACAGTAAATACACATGCTTACATGTACCACATGTATAAATAATATATATAACGCACCAACATAAATAAGTGTACGCATTCTACATTCTACATGCCAATAGATTACTAATCAAGCAATATATAACATCAAACTACCTCATTGAGTATGCACACAACTCCAAAAATATAAACAGAGAAGGAGGCTAGAAACTCACCCGGATTTGGTTACGTTTGGAGATAATGGTAATCCATTTCCTTAGTTGTGCACGGTTAACTGTTTAGTATATATATATATATATATATATATATATATATATATATATATATATATATATATATATGTTAAACTAATCGTGCAACTAACTAACATAACTAACTAAGTTTGTAACTTAGTTAATTAAACCTACTTGATAAGCTAGGCTTGTTTGTTTAGTTTTGACGGATCTCTAACGGGGTTACCTTAGTTAACGAAGGTATGTTTTTCTTTCATTTATTAAGTTTGTCCATCTTCCTTTTAACACTATATATATATATATATATATATATATATATAAAATTCACCGACTAACTTGTCATCTAAAAAGTTAACGGGACTTAACAGAGTTGATGTGGTCGGTTAGTTTGGTTTATTTGTATTGGATTAGTTTTGGGTTAACTAAGGTATCAGTTCATGGGCTTGACTAGACTATGATAGCATCTGCACCCAGTCAAATCAAATGGCCGGCCTAACCAACCGAATCAAATGGCCCAATCGAATCGTATTAAATTCGAGTCACAACCGGCACTATTGCCTACTCACGAATTTTATATGTGAGAACTGGGACTCGAACCCGGGGTCCTCTCATACCCACAACGATGGCTTAACCACCCAACCAACTTATCTTGTTGTTTAAGATTCCTTTCATACCAAATATATACCCACTGCTGCAACTTCATTTCCTTCTCTTTATAATCACATTATTTATATTATTAATGTTGTATTATTATTGTTTTTTGCATGATGCGTTGCTGCTACTACGTTCTACCACTATATTATTATTTATTATTACTATATCACTATTATTATTTACCAAACTTGCGTGGTTTGAAAGTCGGCCTCTAAAACCTCATGGCCAGTTTATGAGATTCATGTCTGGACCATAATATCCAAATTCATTTTTTTCTTTCCTATATCATTATTATTACCATTATTGTTATTATGATTATTGTTATCATCTGATGTTGCTGCTACTGCTGCTGTTGCGACGATTATTATAATTATTATTATTATTATCATTATTATTATTGTTGTTATTATTATTATTATTATTACCATTTCAACGATTACACTTGAAGAAACGTGGATCGACTCACTGGTAGACGATCTACTTTCCTCGGGTGTGATTATGCTTCTTCACCGATGGTTTTCTTGGATCTGGGCTCTTCCACCTACAAAATGAACAGCACCGTCAACTTACCCCTCAGAAAGGGACAGAGGGGTCCTCTTTGGGGTAACCCTCCGGTGTGAGAATAAGTATTTGTGGGAGAAGATAATAATATCAGAGTAAGGAAATCTGGAGAGTATCGCTTAATAGCTGAATACTCTATAATTGGATGTGATTGTGTGTGTTACTGACTGTAACTGTCTGTGATTGAATGTAATTGAATGTCTCTCCTTGTGGAGTTGATGCTGTATTTATAGTGCTAGGGTTTCCACTGATTGGGCTCAGCCTTGTTGGCCTCCCCCAATTGATCTGCGCCACGTGTCCTTTGGGACACCTGGTGCTTTCTCATTAGTTATAACCACGTGGTAGCACATGGGTTTTGCTGAGTTGTCCACCTTTCATTGGCAGCTGTCAACATCAGCATATTCTTATTCCTTAAAAAGATACCTTCTGGAAGGTTGTCCGACGTGCACAATCAAGGTTGCCCTAATCCTGATTTGGATAAGGACGAGGTTGATTATGTGCATGTGTGATATGCGCCTATCCTGAGGATGCGCGAGGTCTTCTCTTTATTCTCACGCGCAGATGTTTCATGCGCAGATGTGATATGCACAAGCATGTGATATGCGCTACGCGCAGATGTGATGTGCGTGAGCATATGTGATGCGTGAGCATATGTGATGCATGAGCATGTGATGCCTGAGCATATTGTGATGCCTGAGCATGTGATGCCTGAGCATGTGTGACATGCGCCATGCGCATAGGTTTTGGCTTTGTGCCTTCATAATGTCTTGATTTCAAGCCTCTTGTCTATATCTTGTGGGTTGACCCGCCTCGCTCGGTGTTGAGGCGGGTACATACCTCTTCAAGCCCCCCCAGTCTAATGTGTGTCTTGTCTCGCGCGAGCGAGGTAAGATAGATGTTAGACTAAATAGTTTGCTCTTTTAGTAGGGGTTTTGTCTTTTTCTTCTTATTATTCATCGTTGCGCGAAATTCTATCCTTTTAGTTGAAAGCGAATCGTCCCTATACGTGGTTGGTTGTTGCTGACATGCGTCAGTGATGGAGACGTGTCAGACCTTTCGTGTGCTCGAGGTGCTACAGTTGCCTTTCGTGTCCCCTCAAATAGTGTCAGGGACACGTGTCGTGCTCGCGTTGGTCTGTACCTGCGAGTGGTGGCGCGTGAACTCTGGTGGCAGCTGTATCGTTTCTTTTCGTGTCCCCTCACACAGTTGTCAGGGACACGTGTCGCGCTCGCGTTGGCTTACACCTGCGAGTGGGGGCGTGTTAAGTACGATCAGCACCAATTTTTCTCTCTCCTGGGCCTATAAAAGCCAGCCCTTAGAGTTTTTATTCTTCATCTTCTTGTTTATTCAGAGCTTTTCTTTCTTTCATTCTATTCCGATTAGCTGTCTTCTGCTTCCAGGTCTCTGTTCTTCAGATCATCCTTTGTTCGTTGTCACAGTTGTATGTCTGATAGCTCAGACAACACAATCTCCCCCATCCATTGCCGTAGAAAATCGTTAGTAATGTCTACATTGAAGAAGACCGGCAAGGGGAAGAAGGCTGCTGAGGTCTCATCGGAGGAGGTAGGGAGGACCAAGGCCGTGAAAAAGTGGAATGAAATCCCCTACAAACTGAGGCAGGTAGATCTTGACAGCCTTATCGCCTCTCAGGGTTTTCTCCCTGTGTTTGGCTGCATGTTGCCTGGGGCCGGGCAAACGGCGGCGGACCCGCCTGCTGGCTATATATCCCTTTATAGCCATTTTTTCACCCACTGCAACCTTCGTCTCCCGATGACAAGGTTTGTGGGTGCGGTGCTTAGGTTTTATGGGATTCATATATCCCAAGTCCATCCGTTTGGACTTGTGCACATGACTCACTTTGAGTTCATGTGCAAATCCCAGCGCGAGGAGCCCACCCCTCGGCGCTTTCAGTTTTTTTATAAGCCCAAGATCCAAGATTCTTGGTTCTCCTTTATTCCTCGCAGTCAGAAGGTCAAGTGCTCCACTGTTTCATTCAAGAGCCTTCATGACTGGTCTGAGAGGTTTTTTTACATCAGGGCTGGTGTGATCCCCATCCGCATGACCATGCGCGCGATTTCTTCTGTGCCTGCGGATGTGGGTGTCCTCAAGAACCCAACTGGCGCCTGGGTTAATAAGTTGACTGCTGAACCATCCCCCGCCAAGAACATTTGTGAGGAGGCGCTGGTGGGGGTTGGTATGAGCAGGAGGTGGGCGGACAGCGCGACTGAGCCCGTTATCCAAGTCGACGGCTTGTGTAAGTTTATCTCATTGCTTTACTTCTGCGCGAATATAATTATTTTTGCTGATATCATTTGACTTGTTTTGTGCAGTCACCAAGGAGTATATCCACGCCGCATATGATGAGCATATGGAGGGTGGCTCCGTCGCGCTCGGCGCTGGGGAGGTTGGTTTCCCCGATCGCTTTGATGACATGTTCATCCCTGTTGATCTGGGATTTGTCTTCGACAACGATGCGCCTGGTAAGCCTTTGTACTTATGCATTTTCCTTTATAATACCAAATTTTGCTAACACTTCTGTTGCGTGTATTGTAGATGCGCTCGAAAACTACGAGCTGGAGCTCGCGGAAGAGGAGGAGGAGGAGGAGGCGCCCCAACTAAAGCGTAAAGCTAAGGGGAAAACTGGCGCGGGGGCCAGTAAGAAACAGAAGAAAGATGTTGCCCCTGTTGTTCAGGATCCTCCTACTCAGGCGGGTGGATTTGGGAAAACCCAGGAGTTTACCACCAAGGTTTCCTTGTCTTCTCTGCCTCAGAAAGTGGGCAGATCTCCTGTCCACCTGAGGTATGGTGCCACTACCTCCTCCCTTCGCGCGGCGGAAAAGGGAAGCGGTGTTGCGCCTTCGACAGGTATACTTTGCTTATCCTTTGCTTATCTTTTATGGTTCTATGAGCGCGATTCTGATAGAATTACTAATGAATCTTTGCTCACTCAAATGTTTGTAGAGCCGGCGATAGCGCAACAAGATGCCGAGGCTGCGCCGGAGGTCGCTTCGAAGTCCCCTGTTTTACCCTCAAAGAAGGGTAGAATGGACTTCATGGCGATGTTTGCTTCGCGAACGGAGTTGCGCCAAGGTACGTATTGCGCTCTTTTTTTTCTGACTTTCTTTTAGATCAAGTCATGAACCATTTCTTGTTGTTGATTTTTTCATAGAAGCCGTAGCTGGCGTACAAGCTGCTGGCGGCACTCCTGGCGCCGGTGCCAGCCCCGTTGGCTCTGCCCCTGCTCCTGCAAGCGATGAATCTCCCCTCATTGGGATTACTAAGGAGCAGGAGGCCGTTTTGCGCGCCGACCTGGCGGCGTCGAGACCTCCCTCACTTCCTCCTGCGCACAGCCCTCCTCGCGAGACCGATTTTGGCTCTAGGTCGCAGGAGAAAAGGCCTATTTCCGAGGAGGAAGAGGAGTTTGAAGTTGAAGACTCCGACCGCGGTCGCGCCAGTCCTGCAGCGCCACGAGGCTTCGCGGCTGAGCCTTCTCGTGGGGCTGGCGCTGACTTTTCTGCTTCATCCCCGCAGGTATATGTTATTTTTTGCTCCACTACGCGGACTTCCATCTTAACGTTTTGATGACTTAGATAATTACTTTGTTTTTGCAGGAAGCCGATCACATTTACCGCCCGAGATGGAATATTACTGAAGACAGCACATTTCAGTCCATGGGTGTGTGTGCGGAATTCTGGGCTCATGCTGTGCCTCCATCTGAAAGGAGGTTCCAGGAGGACCGCGCTCGCGACGACTTGCTCAACGATCATATGTTTGCTGGGTCGGCCTTCTTTGCTGCCTCCCAAGAGCTTCGCTATGATTACGTAAAAGTACGTGATGCTCTTGCGGAAGCCAAGCAAGAGGCTAAGGTGTCTGCTTGGCATCTTTCTGATGCTCGCGAGAGAGCTGAGAAGCTCCAAGCAGAGCTCAGTGAGAACAGAGCAAGTGCCAACAGCGCCTTCGTGAAGCGCGGTCATGAGCTTCAGGCGGCGGAGGCGGACGCGGCCAAGTACGCGCGCAGAGCGCGCGACTTGGAGCTGGAGGCGGAGGCGCGTGACCAAGCTCTTGTCCAGTCTATCACTGAAAAATCATCACTGGAGAGTGAGGTTGCGCGCCTGAAGAAGGAACTGGCGTCCGCGCAGGCCGAGAAGGATGAAGCCTTGGCGATGGCAGCGTCTAGCCAGGAAGCACTTGATTCTGCGCGGGCGGAAAAGGAAGAAGCCTTGGCGGCGGCGGCGTCCGACAAAGAGAAGCTAAAAAAGACTAAGGAAACTGTTGAGTTGTTAAACTCTCAGGTTCCTGCCCTTGAGACGACTGTTTCTTCTCTCGCGCAGGATCGCCAATGGCTAGTCTCATAGGGCATGACTCGTTGCGCTTATGCGATGAAATATTCAGACGAGTTTCAGGCCCTTGTGATGGATTGCAACGCTGCCGCGTGCTTGGTGGGTCGAGCTGAAGGGTTTAAGGATGGCTATGAATATGGTATGCTGAAGAAGAACCCATCCGAATACCCTTATCAGAGCGACGTTGCCTGCGCGGACATGGCCGCGATGGGAGAGAAGTATTTGAATACTCCCATTCCCATCCTTGGGCAGGTACTTTAACTTTAATGAGATTACTTTGATTTATTTTCCAAGTATTTTTGTACTCATATTTTTGCTTATGATTTGCAGATCTCCGCGCTTGCTGACCAGCCCGACCTCGGCGCGCTAAAGAAATTACTTGACGAGTGCGAAGGGGCTGGTGGCGGCGATGATGGCGCGGGGAATGCTGCTCCTGCAAGCGGCTCTGGCGTGGCCAAATGATCCGCTCCTGACACTGTTGTGATAGAAGACTCCATTCAAGATGAACAACTTGACTATGGTCTGTTTGGAGATGACGAGGAGCAGGCTGCGCCAGATGCCGAGGGCGATGATGAGGATGATGAAGAGGCTGATGTCAACGTGGAGAGTTGAGAAGCAATTCATGTTTTTTTTTTTTTTTTTTTTTTTTATTTGTAGTTTGTATCTCATCTTGTAAACTTGTAAATTTCAACGCTTTGGAATGAAATTTTGTTTTTCCCTTCTTCGCATCTTGCGCATTCCCCATTCATCTCTTTATACTGCATGTTTGCTTGTTGAATATAAGATATGCTTGCACGTTGAAATAAGAACAAGGTTGTAAGGAAATTATTATACTTAATCCTTGTCATATTGTAAGTGATTTTGCCATATCTTGATTATGTTGACACGTGCCTTGGCGTTTTCATTATTCCTCTTTTGCGCGACATTATCGCGCATTTATTATATGGAATTATGAGTTTTTAGCCTTTACGTGTCAATGTGTTACTCAGATATCCATTACAATTTTATGCGCGACCTCGACCTGAGACCTTAACAACTATGTTTTGGCATTTGCTTTGCCTTAGTTGTGTTTAGGTATTTTATGGTCAGGCTGCGCAGCATGCAGGATGGATGTTGTGAGTTATTTGAGCTAAGGCTCACATTATTGGGCTAAGGCCCTGAGCTAAGGCTCATAATTTTGGGCTAAGGCCCTGACGTTTTAGAGTTAAGACTCTTTAACGCGTTTGCGCATGTATGTTTGACTTCGTTTTATTTTGTTTTGATGTCAATACAATGTTGTCATATTGCTCAAAATTAATAAAGGGAAGTGTGAAACATGTATGCAAAAGGTAATAGAATTGGGCTAAGGCCCTGACGTTTTAGAGTTAAGACTCGTTAACGCGTTTGAGCTTGAAGCTCGTGCATGTATGTTTTACTTCGTTTTTATTTCGTTTTTGATGTCAATACAATGTTGTCATATTGCTCAAAACTAATAAAGGGAAGTGTGAAACATGTATGCAAAAGGTAATAGAATCCACATTAAGAGAAGATAGCGCGTATCATTATTCATAATGGCTTAAAAAGCCTTGATTACAAACTTGACATTTTTACATGAAACATTTTCTAAGCTGTGCCGCGTTCCATGCGCGCGGGATCTTCTTTCCATTCAAATCTTTTAAAGCGTATGCGCCTTTTCCCAATTCTTCCGAGACTTGATAAGGTCCCTCCCAATTGGGGGACATTTTTCCCGGGGGTATCGCGCGGCTTGCTTCATTGTTTCTAAGGACAAAATCATTTTTCTTGAAGTGGCATTCTTTCACGCGCTGGTTGTAATATTTTTCCAGTTTTTTCTTGTATTTGGCTTCACTGATGATAGCCGCCTCTCTGCGCCCTTCAAGTAAGTTGAGATCCAACCTTCTTTCGCGCTCGTTATCAATCTTGCTCATCATGAGCACTCTATGGGATGGGCATCCAACTTCTGCTGGAATCATTGCCTCTGTTCCATAGGTTAGGCTGAACGGGGATTCGCCATTGCTGGTTTTGCTTAATGTCCTGTGTGCCCACAGGACATTAGGTAGCTCTTCGACCCAAGAATGGGATTCTCCCTCCAACCTTTTCTTCAGCCCATTTAACAAGCTTTGGTTCGCGCGTTCCACTTGTCCATTCCCCTGAGGGTGATAAACTGAAGTGAAAATTTGGCTGATGCGCAATTCCTTGAACCAGCTGGATATCTTCTTGTCAGTGAATTGCTTGCCATTATCGCTCACAATTTCCATGGGCAAGCCAAAACGGCATATGATGTGGCTCTAGATAAACTGCTTCATCGCTTCGGCTGTTATTTTTGCTAGTGGCTTGGCTTCAACCCATTTTGTAAAATAATCTACTGCCACTACCAAAAATTTTACTCGCCCAGGCGCTTGCGGTAGGGGACCCACAATGTCGATTGCCCATTTGTGGAAAGGCCATGCTGAGGTTACTGGAATCAAGTTGTTCTTTGGCCGCATGGTGTTTGGCGCATAGCTCTGACATGCTTTGCATTTTTGGATCTCCTTTAGAGCGTCCAAGTACATGCCTGGCCAATAGTAACCTGCGCTCATTGCCTTGGCAACCACCATGCGCGGGCCAGCATGTATTCCACAAATTCCTTCGTGTATCTCTCTGATCACATAGCTTGCTTCCTCAGCATCTAGGCATTTCATGAGCGGCCCAAGATAAGAGCGTCGATAAAGTGTACCATCAAGCAGTTCATAGTTTTGCGACTTGTGTCTTATCTTCCTCGCCTGTGCGCGATCGTCTGGTACTTTTCCCTCCTTCAAGAATTCCATTATTGGAGTTATCCATGATGAAGGTGTTGTATGAGTTACAAGGACAGACTTCGCTACCACCGACGGGTTGCTCATTACCTCTACCCTGACATCTTTGCCAAAGTGATCGAAACTGGTTGATGCCATCCTACTCAGCGCGTCTGCAGATTTGTTTTCACTGCGCGGAATATGAATGATTCTGAAGCAGTCAAATTGCTCGATGAGCTTTTTCGCCTGCTCTAGATACAGAGGCATGGTGTTCTCTTTGGCATCATAAAGGCCATTGACCTTTGCTGCTACCAAGTATGAATCAACATGGGCCTCTAGCTTTTTAACCCCGAATTTGTGCGCGATGCGCAGGCCAGCCAGCAGGGCTTCATACTCAGCCTCATTGTTGGTGCTCTTGAAGTCCAACCTGATGGCGTAAGTATATTCATGATTCTCTGGATCCACCAGTTTGAGGCCTGCGCCGGACCCTTCATTGTTTGAAGCTCCGTCAGTGAACAATCTCCAAACATTTTCTTCATCATTGGCTCGCGGAGGGTCTACCTCGCGCTGAGCCTCTTCAATTTTTCCTTCGGGGACTTCTGCAATGAAATCAGCCAAGACTTGTCCCTTTATTGCTGGACGGGGCTTATAGGAGATCGTGTGCTCTCCTAATTCCAGCGCCCACTTTGTCAGCCTTCCTGAGAGCGCGGGACGCCGCAAGACTTGCTGGATGTTGTAACCAGTCAGAACTTCAATGGGATGACCATTGAAATATCTATGAAGCTTGCGCGACGCGTGTGTTAGTGACAAAACTAACTTTTCCATGATGGAGTAGCGCGTCTCAGGATCTGTCAGCACCCGACTCACATAGTATATTGGCGTTTGGATTCCCTTGCGATCCACCAATAATACTGCGCCGATGGCGCGCTCTCCTACTGATAGGTATAATGTCAAAGTTTCACCAGGAAGTGGAGCTGTGAGCGCGGGCAGATTTATCAAACATTCTTTTATCTCCCTGAAAGCTTGCTCGGCCTCAGGAGTCCATTTGAATTGGCTTTTCTTTAAGCAATTCCTCAATGTGTTGACAAACGGGGTAGATTTGCTTGCATGGTTAGCTAGGAACCTGTTGATTGAAACCAATCTACCATTCAGCTTCTGGACTTCTTTCATGGTGGATGGCGAGGGCATGTTAAGGATGGCCTCCACCTTTTCTGGGTTCACCTTGAAACCATCCTTGGTGACCATTACACCTAGAAATTTTCCCTCTAATACGCCGAAAGTGCATTTGCTCGGATTGAGCTTCATGTTAACTTCCTTTAGGCGCCCAAGGGTTTCCTCGATGTCTTTGAGCATTTGTTTTTCCTCCCTGCTCTTGATCACCAAATCATCCACATAGACCTCTAGGTTTCTTCCAATTTGCTCGCTGAAAACGGCATCCATAAGTCTTTGGTAGGTGGCGCCCGCATTCTTCAAACCAAAGGGCATTTTTGTGTAGCAAAAAACACCCTTGTCGGTTCTAAATGCGGTCTTGTCCTCGTCTTGTGGTGCCATTTGAATCTGGTGATAGCCCTTGTAGGCATCCAGGAAACATTTGAGTTTGATGGCGCCACGGAGTCCACCTTTGCATCGATGTTTGGGAGGGGTAACAATCTTTTGGGCACGCTTTGTTGAGGTCCTTGAAGTCAATGCACATCCTCCACGACCCGTTACTTTTCTTTACCATCACAGGATTGGCTACCCACGTCTGGTATCGTATCGGGCGGATGATGTTTGCGTGCAGTAAATCCTCAACCTGCTCATTCATGGCCCTCGCTTTCTCATCCCCCATGACTCTCTTCTTTTGAGCAATTGGCTCTACAGACTTGAAGGTGTTGAGAGAATGCTGCGCCAGGTCTCGCGGAACCCCAGTCATATCAGAGTGCTGCCACGCGAAGACCGACATATATGCTGTGAGCAATCTTTTCATTCTCAACCTCGTGTCGTCTGATATCGTTGCGCCAATTGTGATTTTCTGCTCCGGGAATTTTGGGTTGAGAATCCATTCCTCTGGCGCGTTGTCTGCCATTGGAAGTTTCATTCTCCCCTCCCGCGGAGTACTTGTCACTACACACAAATGATCCCGGTATACAAAAGTTACACCTGTTGGTGTTGGGAACCCCAACGCGCCGTGCGCTGGCGACGGTATGGCGTTAAATTGGGCAATCGTTCCTCTACCCAAGATCATATTGTGGCAAGAAGTGGTGGGCAGGACCAAGAAGTTGACAACTTCGGCTCGCTTGTGTTTCTCATCCCCCATAGTTAGCTCAAATTGTATTTGACCTAGGGGATGAATGATTTCATTTGAAACACCAGAGATTGGTGCATTCACAATTTCAAGCCTTGCTTGGTCTGCCGGATCCAGTTTTCTGAAACATTGCTCATACATGATGTCTGATTCGCTGCCAGTGTCCACCAGGACTTTTGACACTTCGTAATGAGCAATGTGTGTAGTGATGACAAGAGGACTGCTGATGGAAGGGCCTCCCCTGATTCTTGGGAAGATGACTTGTTGCTCGCGCCAATCTCCTTGGATTTGTGCGCTTCTCTTTCTTGATATTTGCCCTTGCCTTCCTCCCTCGGCTACACAGATTCTTTTGTACTTTTTGCTGGCTGAGGCTCCTGATTGTTCATTTTCTGGTCTTGAGTTTTTCACCAGGTGAGCCAGCTTGCCTGATTTCACATCTTTTTCAATGGCATCCTTCAAGTGGTGGCATGCATCAGTGTTGTGTCCTGTGGACTTGTGAAACTCACAGTACTTGCCACTGTCTGATGGTCCCTTGTAGTGTAGTGGCTTGGGGCTTTTGAACTGGACATTCTCAGTGCTTAACACCTGTGAAGGCGTTTTAGTGAGGGAGTCCATATTCTTGCAGAGGTCTGCTAGGATCTCTGCCGCCTTCCCTCTTATCACCTTCCCCGCGATTACGAATGTCTTTTTGGGGCTGAGGTGAGCTTGGTTGCGGCTGTTTTTCTGCGGGAGAAAAACTGGTTGGTTGCAACCTGGACCATACAGAGTTCTGTTTGCCCCTTTTTTCTTTGCTGCGCGGTGACTCAGCTTGATGCGCTCTTTCTCTTGCCCTATCTTGGGCAATTTGTTTTTCATTTCTCGCGAAGACTCGCGATGCTTCCATTAGTTTGGCCCAAGTGGTGGGCATGCCATCTCTGCTCACAAGAGCTCGGCGGAGTGGATCACTGCGCGCGCCTTGTATAAAGGCCACACGCAATAGTTGCTCAGTGATACCTCCGATTGCCAGAGACTCCTGATTGAAACGAGTGATGTAGTCTTCAATCGTTTCATCATTCCTGCGCACGCAGTGCATGATGTCATCAGGGTCGCGCGTGTGTCTGCGCTGCTGTACGAAGTGAGCTTGGAACTTTTCCAATAGTTCCTCGAACCCATCGATTTGCCCAGTAGGCAAGCTCTCGAACCAGACACGAGCCGCGCCTGTTAGGCATCGAGCAAACATGTGACACCATGTTGGCATCGTCCAGCTTTCTAGGTTTCCCGTGTTGTAAAAACCTTGCAAGAAATCATCTGGATCTGTTGTGCCGTCATATTTGCCCAAACCACTTGGCATCTTGGTTTTGTGCTGAATGGGGGCCTTCGCGATGCGCTCAGTGAATTTTGAATGTTTCACTAAGATGGCTGGCCAGTACGGTGTGGTTACGTCCACTTGCCCTCTAACTGGTGGGCTGTACGGTATTTGCAGATCCAGATCGGCTCTGGCTCCAGGCGCCATGTTCACGTGCGCGCGGAGCTCTGAGCCTCCTGCATGAGTATCTCGTGTCTTCCTCATGCTGTGCACTTCTTCATCACTGAACTCAGTGTGTGCAGTGTGAACAGAATGTCCTTCTTCCGGCGCGCGCGCCCTTTTTGTTCCATGAACAGTTTGCTTATCAAACGCTTGCCTTTGTGTTAAGTCGGCTAGCTTTTTCTGTTTGACCATCTCATTATACTTGTCCATTAGACGTCGTTGCTCGTTTATGAGCCATTCTTTAGGGTCATTTGCTTCATCTTCTGGACCCATTGGTCCTTTTTGTTTCGCGCCGGCGAGATTTTGTAACGTGAGATCGTCTGGAGGAGTTTCAGTCTGGCCGTGAGGAGTTGTGATGAAGGGACGGTTACTGGTGGTGCGCGTAGGATCACGCGGCCCCCTCAGAAACTGCTGTCCCTCATTAACATCCTCACGTTCAATATCCTCCAGAACTTGATCGACGTTACGAGCACCAGAAACCATGGTGAAAGTTTGTTTTTTTAGAGATCTGATGAGATCTTGCTGCCGTTGTAACAGTGGATGGCGCCAATGAAGAAACGTGGATCGACTCACTGGTAGACAATCTACTTTCCTCGGGTGTGATTATGCTTCTTCACCGATGGTTTTCTTGGATCTAGGCTCTTCCACCTACAAAATGAACAGCACCGTCAACTTACCCCTCAGAAAGGGACAGAGGGGTCCTCTTTGGGGTAACCCTCCGGTGTGAGAATAAGTATTTGTGGGAGAAGATAATAATATCAGAGTAAGGAAATCTGGAGAGTATCGCTTAATAGCTGAATACTCTATAATTGGATGTGATTGTGTGTGTTACTGACTGTAACTGTCTATGATTGAATGTAATTGAATGTCTCTCCTTGTGGAGTTGATGCTGTATTTATAGTGCTAGGGTTTCCACTGATTGGGCTCAGCCTTGTTGGCCTCCCCCAATTGATTTGCGCCACGTGTCCTTTGGGACACCTGGTGCTTTCTCATTAGTTATAACCACGTGGTAGCACATGGGTTTTGCTGAGTTGTCCACCTTTCATTGGCAGCTGTCAACATCAGCATATTCTTATTCCTTAAAAAGATACCTTCTGGAAGGTTGTCCGACGTGCACAATCAAGGTTGCCCTAATCCTGATTTGGATAAGGACGAGGTTGATTATGTGCATGTGTGATATGCGCCTATCCTGAGGATGCGCGAGGTCTTCTCTTTATTCTCACGCGCAGATGTTTCATGCGCAGATGTGATATGCACAAGCATGTGATATGCGCCACGCGCAGATGTGATGTGCGTGAGCATATGTGATGCGTGAGCATATGTGATGCCTGAGCATGTGATGCATGAGCATATTGTGATGCCTGAGCATGTGATGCCTGAGCATGTGTGATATGCGGCATGTGTGATATGCGCCATGGTTTTGGCTTTGTGCCTTCATAATGTCTTGATTTCAAGCCTCTTGTCTATATCTTGTGGGTTGACCCGCCTCGCTCGGTGTTGAGGCGGGTACATACCTCTTCAACACTCAACCAAGATCTAGCTCATTTTAGAAAACGTTTGAACCTTTATCTATTTTAAGACCGGTTTAGCTAGATCTAGAAACACTAAACGAGCCGAACTTAAACGAACAAGCTTTTCGTTATAAAACACACCTTAGACGAACCAATTTGTAGCCGAATCTTGGTATGTTTCTTGCTTGTGGCGATGCTCGAACACAAACAACTTCGGTTCTTTTTCAGATTTGGATCTGGAATGGAAGAGAACATTTGTGTGTGTGTTTTGGTAAAAATCGAAGGTGGTTGGGGTTTAAGGGGTATTTATACTTCTTACGCACATAGACCTTAGACTCATTAGCACACCAAGTCCATGAATTATTATAAGTCCATCTCTATTAAAACCTACCATCCTTTATATTATTTTATTATTCATTGATTGACGATTAAATACACGTAACTACATAATAAAATTTTATTTATTTATTATTTCCAAAACGCTTGATGTTACAAAGCAGAATATAAAAATCCCAATTCCCACCAAAATCAAGTACACATGATCGAATATTATCTTCAAGGGTTTGAATTGAATGCTTTGATTGGCCATCGGTTTGAGGTTGATAAGCAGTACTAAGATCAAGGCGAGTTCCCAAAGCTTCTTGAAGTGATCTCTAAAAATGAGAAGTGAAACAAGCGTCACAATCGGGGATGATGGTCAATGGTATACCATGGCGGCATACAATTTCCCGAACATAGATTTGAGTGAGTTGCTCCACATAGTACTTTTCTTGGATCGGGTTGAAGTGAGTCAATTTAGTTAATCAATCGCTGATTACCCAAATACTATCATTTTGATTTTGAGTATTCACGTGTTTGGTGATGAAATCCATGGAAATGTCTTCCCATTTCCAAATGGGAATCAATGGTTGCTCGAGTAAACCAAAAGGTTTTTGATGTTCGGCTTTAACATTTAAGAAAGAAAGACATTTTAAAACGTATGATGTGTGCGTGCGTGTGCTTAAATATAAAAGATTGGATGTTTAGCTTTGCACAAGATCATGTTTTAAGTTTATAAAAGTGATTTCTACTAGAGCTAAACACACACAAAATAGGCAAGTGTACCTATCGTATATGTAGAATAGTTTTGGTAAGAACCAAGTATCGATCCGTGGACACAAATGTTTCTAATCATGAATCTTTGTTTTAGCTTAATCGGATAGTTTAAGAAATTTTAAGGTTGATTTTTAAACTTTTATAAAATAGAAATACATAATATATATATAGGTGACGAGAATATAAATTCTAAATAAGTAGTTCAATTATATAAAGGTTTACCATCTATTATCAATAATCCACTCCATTTATCCTTGATGATTAATAGTTAAACATATGATAAACTTGCCCTAATAATTTATGATAGAATAGTCCCTCATTTCTAAGTGAACATATCCTATGACATAAAAGAAAGTAGCATGCGAATTTTAAAGTCCATCATTTCCTAATGTCATGTTACCACGAGAATGCCAATTTGAGTAGACAAGCAGTTTGATATAGTAGAACGATTAGGATTGACTTCGATTTCTCAAATACCAATCCTAACCGCTTCGAGTGATTGTAGTTAACTCACACAACCTCCCCTTAGTTGATTTAATTATATTATAATTACACATTCCATTAACATATGATTTCTTTAACTAGCATGATGACCTAAGCAATCGTGTTAACAGTGTTATTTCTGAATTATCAAAACTAGAGAAATAGATCATAGATTATATATCATCATTTCTAAGTACAACATAAGGATCCATGTTTTATCTTGAATAAAGTATGAAAGTATTCTTTTTACCATTTCTAGTTTCCAAGAACATATATTATCATGAATGATTGTAAATCATCAACCTTGATGTATTGGATTAAAGTGATAAAACATTTCTTCATCAATTATTAATTGCAAAATAACCATGTACTATACCACACTAAAACACATGTTTCATGTAATCATCAAGTAAAACAAAGTTTCTTCATAGATTATATATGGTAATAGGAGTTTAGCTTATAATGAGCACTGCTATGAACATAAGAGATGATGACAACAGACACATAATTAAACTTAGAACACTCTAACCAAATGTGGATGAATCTCCTCTCTTAATGATGGATTATGATGATGTTGATGATGGATGATGATGATGATAACCTCCAAGCCTTCAAACTCCTCACAAGATCTTCAATATGAGTGTGATGTGGGTGTTTTATAAGTGAAAACCGTTTAGAATTTTTATTCAAGCACGCCTCTCAAATGACACAAGAGCCTCTATTTATAGGATGTCTAGAGAAAACAGCACGACCCTATGCTTTATTAAGCACAGCCCCGTGTCTACGTGTCCCAGTTGCATGTTGTCATATCGTACATGATGACTCACCACGGGGGTGTGCTTTTGGAGGCACGCCCCCGTGCTTTTATTGACATGTGCTTCAATTCTTTTTGTCTTTATCTGAAGGTGACCACGGCCCCGCGGCCAAGGAGGCACGACCCCGTGCTTTTTTAAACATGTGCTTAAAATCTTGTTATTTTTTTTTGTCTTTTCTTGTATCCAGAAGCATGGGGGCGTGTTTCTTGTTTTTTTTGTGTTTTCTTTCGTTTTTCTTCGTCTTTTCGCTTGTTTCTTCGTTTGAGGCTTGGGTTTACCTAAAATTACATTTTATTATGATAAGTAGCTATTTGTGCTATGTTATTTGTTAGAAGTTGCAGTTTTTAGAGATTATTTGGTGCTTAAAAGATGTATAATTTTATATACATCAAACATCCCCACACTTGAACCTTGCTTGTCCTCAAGCAAGCTACTGATAAATATTCTCTAAAAATAGCAAGTTAGGACCATAGCTTAATCATCCCCAAAAGAGTTCCAAGAAAATGGGAACAAAACAACCAACCTAAAATCATAAGAATATATGTAGTGATATATATAAAAAGGCAATTTTGTTTTTATGAGCTTTTGTTTATGCAAAATGTCACGTTCTCACAATGTTCACTCACACTCGGTTTCATATCTGATTATACCTGTGATGTATGTATGTGAACACTCTTAGTTAAAACACGACCTGTGAAAAATAAGCATGTAACAATTTCAAATCTCCACCTTTGTGAAGAGTTTGCATAGATTAGAAGGTAATATGGGTCGGTTGTGTAGGGATTTGGTTTTTGGTTCAAGAGTTTAGGTTAGTGAGGATGGAAATGGTAAATACAACTTCTGCTGGTTATTGGGAATCTTGAGATGTCTTCAATTTTTGGCTCCTTGTTTCCCATTTTTATTTATTTATTTATTTTTAAAACAAACCTAGTGACTCTTTTAAGGTTAGATCGTCAAGACCAGTTTTGTCGAGGATGTGGATAAGTTCTTCCTAATCCTGTTCTGAACATAACTCCCAACCCTAATGGATCATTCGGCTTTGAGCCTAATAGCCCACACCCTCATTAGTTCGGTATGTTCATGTTGAGACTGAGTTTGAATTTTTCTACATCTTCCTTCGTGGGACCAGTTTCCGCAGGCTAGAATCTTCTGGAAATTCCACACAATGGTGACCTTTGCTCGTCTTGGTGCCACTATTTCCTCACCTCATTGCTAAAGAGAAAGATTCTCTCCCTAAGTTCTGGAGGCAACCTACGTTTTGCTAAATGTATGCAACAAAGGAAATTGAAATCGAAAGAATGCATTTACAGTTCTTTAGGATCTGTCGGTAAAAGACTAGTGTTGTATTTTACCTGTGAGAGGGATAAGGTGGTGTGGTAAGGTTTTCGGGTTTTGTAATTTGGGGAATGGTTTTATGGGATTGTGATAATATTACCTTCTTCCTTATAAAATGCTTCGTGCATTCTTGAACTGAATAATTGCGACAAGTTCTAATTCACACGAAACATATGACTCACTCAAAGCTTCCGAAAAAATATTTATATGGCATGAGGTTTATCTCACAGTAACGGAGGAATTGGGTATAAACGATATATTTTGCATAAATTTCTTCTCAGTATTACAAAACTTCTTTTTACTTTTTCACTTTTTTGGTTATAATAGATTTGTAGTTGGTTATTTGCAAAAAAAATTATTGGCTTTTTCTTTTGGTTTTGTTAAAAATGGTCTTTATTTGCTACGAAAATTTTGTTTATTAGAGAAGTTTTTATAATTAATTGAGCAAGAAATTGATCAAGTAATTCCCCTCCCCGCACTGGAATCTCACATTGTACTCAATGTGAAAAGATTCATAAAATGATTAAAATTCTATTTAAGTATGATAGGTTAAAATGGAGAGGTACTTCCCTACGTTTTTAACGAATTTCCGACAGAGCGTCCCGTGTTTTTCGTCCGTTTTTCTGTTTTATACATGTATTATTTAAAACTGCAAACAACCAAACATAATTTTGCTGAAAATTGGGTATGGAATCATCCATTCCCTGCCCAAATGGGCTAAATAAGTACTAGTAGAATGTCTTGGCACTCACGGCCATAAAAAGTATCCAACCAAACAAACAAAAGACAGAAAGTAAATTGTTCAAACAAAAATAATAATAATAATGTCATGAAATACTACCAACCCATGCATGCCCATACCCTGACCTACCATAGCCGCTGATCATCAGTTGCCCATGTCTGAGTCAATCCGTCCCCACTGCCTATCCATGCGATAACCTAGACGATCAATCTCTCGTCTCGTCTCAGCATACTTGGCCGCCCGCTGTGCATCGGAGGCAGCCATCTGTTCTGTGATCCTATCAAATAAGGCGGTAGTGCTTGCTGAGAACTGATCAATCAGGCCGTATAGGCCCTCAAATGAATATCGTCTATCACGTGACGAGCTGGGCCCGGTCCCTGATGAAGATGGGCCTCCCTGCTGATGGTAGGTGCGGCGGCGGTATTGTCTGGCCAGTGATCCTCCTCCCCTCTCTGGTACATCCTGGATCATCATCTCGGCCGGGTCTTTAGTATCCCAAACCTAGTTCAGTGCATCATGAAATCTCCAAATCGGTGGGTCTCGGCCGATCTCTTGGGCCATCTGCATACTGATACAAAAACCAAGGTTAAGAGCAAATGGGTCTGGTCTACGGTTTCCCTCTCTGTCCGCATCGTAGGATCCATAGAGATTATATATCCACGGGCCACCAAAGATCGGGGTGTTTCAGCTTTTGGAAGTGGCATTTGTTGTGAATAGTTTGCAAAACAAATAAGTGATATTCCGTGGCATGTCATTCTTCATGCAATATAGGGCCCATAAGTCCCTCAGCTTCACAACCCCATCACTTTGGCCACGAGCAGTGACGGTGTGGCTAAGAAACCGGTGAATGTATCTCATAAGCGGGTCACGTAGAACCGTGCTCTTTTAGCTGCTTGCAATATAGGTTTCGTCTCCGTAGCTCAGTTATTCCCATGCCTATAACCGTGTGTTCACAGCTGCTGCATCTTCATCACCATCTTCATCCGCGAATGTTGTTGCGGTTGCGTACCAAATTTCACTGTCTGTTTCCTGACTCGCGTAAATCCCCAAATCTATCCCCAGTTGAGTGATGGATGTTGTATACCACTCACCCCAAATATGAATTCAATGGCTTCTTCATCCCACATGTCCAAATTCTTTGACTTAACAGAGAAGGATGCTAAAAATTCCTTAGTCAACTCCATGATAGCTTCCCCTCTTTGATTAAAAACTCGTTTCCATGGTCCTTTTACGATGGACTTATACCTATTCCATAGGCTAACTTGCCTCAACGTATCTCTGCAGGCATAGAAGTTTGGTTCTGGTAGTCGTCTGTTGAGGTAGGTCATTCTCGCTTGAACTCTTCGGTCCCGTGCATCGCGTCCTGGAGAGACTAGGAAAGCATGTACGTCATCACCATATTCGGCCATCTGCAATTTGTATCCAAATTAGTCAAAATTTTAACAAAATTCTCAAAGTGTTGGAGCGGAAGCAGAACCACGGTGCCGTGCTTTCAGAAGCACGGCCCCGTGCTGCTGCTATTCATCAGTTTCTTCCAGTTTTGACTTTATGTTGACCTTTGTCTGACCATGACTTGTGTTTTTCAAAGCATGGTCCGTGTTTTTAATCCTAATTTCAAACTTGTCAAGACTTGAACTTGCGTTTCTACCCGGTTATATATCAGTTAGTTTAAAACCTATCCAGCAATTCATTATCTTAAATCTAACCGAATAACCCATCTAATTTTTTGGGTTTAAACCCGATTCAAATAATTGGTGAGAATTGGGCGTTAATCTAGACCTAGAAAGATGAAATCGAACAATAGTTTTGTTAAATTAACATACCTTTGGTTGGAATTCAAAGAATCGATGCAAAGATTTGTGAAATTGGTGAAAGGTCGGCGGTTTTTGGTGTTTAGAACGGAGTGGTGTTAAGGTTAATAGTTTGGAAAATGTTATTTTATTGGAAAAACTCGTAACTGCCGTGGACACAAAAGCACGGCCCCGTGCAGCATGTAGCAGTCAGTTTCTTTTTATTTTGCAGTTTATTTGTCGGTCTGGTTCGTTTTTAACTGATTTTTCTTAAGGACTAATTTTAATATAGAAATTAAAAGTCCTAATTTTCATTAAAACATAAAACATACTTAAACATAGTAGAAAGAAAAGTACAACAACAATCACGAATCACAAAACATAACACTAGCAAGAGCAACTTATTAACAAGACAAAGTCGGAACTTCAACGACCACCATTCCCGAACAGGTCTTGAATGTGTGGTGGGGCTCGTTTAACTTCCAAGAACTCGGAAAGCTTTTTATCAAGCTTTGCGATCGCCTGGTGAAGATAGTTGAGCTTGAAGGCCATATCCTTGTTGTGGCTATCCACAACATGGAAGTTTTCAAACTGAAGTAGTGCGACTTTGTTGATCAGCTCGATTAGGCGAACCTCAGTTTGGATGTTACTTTCGACTTGGTCTCTCATAATGCATTGGAGCCTCATGATTTCTTCCTCAAGGTTTGAGGAAGAATCAACATGCTTTCCCTTTCTCACTAGCCTCCATTCAACTTTCTTACTTTCCATTTCAGTAAACTTGTTTTTGGTGTGAATGGAATAGTGAGTTGTGCATGCATTATATAGAGACTGGATAGTCGACCATGGCCCCGTGCTTGGTGAAGCATGTACCCCTGCTGCTAGGGGAATAAATGTTTATGATTCAGAGAATTGTACGGAGTCAGCGCGTATCATGCAGGAGATTCTAAGGTGACCACGACCCCGTGCTTTAAAAAGTACGGCTCCATGCTTTTTGGCACTGAAATTTTCTTTGATTTTTCAGCCAAACACGACAGTCGGAACTTTTTAGAATGATGTTTAATATGTTATTTTAAGAGTTTGATCATCCTAAAAATTACTTTTCATTAAAATTAAAAGTCCTAAAACAATTACGAGATAAGCCCAGTTTTCCTATAAACGTAAAATTACTCGGGTTAAGCCCGAAGATCCTAGCACAATGTGCTTAGTGCACTTCTTTACACGTGAAAATAGAAAATGAAGGTTCTTAGATTTCTCCGCAAGGTTCTCCTCCGCCGAATGGTCCTGGTGGTGGAAAGTAAGTGAAACCGAGAACTTGAAACCGGAGTTGTTCGTTGATGTCTCGAAGTTCCATTTTCATGTTTTTCACCGATTCGGTGAGTTGAACAAGACGCATTTCTGCGAGGAGATTCATCTCGTTGAGTTCTTTGGTGAGTTCTTGAAGTTTCAGAAAAAGCTCGGTTTTGGATACGTGTCGGGTTTCGTTTCTCGGTTGTCGAGGAACGGGAATTGCTTCACTCATCTTAGTAGGCATGATAGTGTTTTTGGTTTTTTTTGGTTGGTGCAAGAAATGCATTGGCAAAGGGTGCCTTTTATTTCCAACCAGAAACCAGACACGGCCCCGTGCTTTTAGAAGCATGTCCCCGTGTTTCTGGTCTAACAATTCTATTACAAACCAGTCTGACTGAGATTTTTGCAGCGAAGATTCTGGCCCGCACTTTGTGGAATGGGACCGTGCTCCTAGGAGCACGCCCCCGTGTGTTTTTTTTGGTTTAAATTTACAAGGCCTAGTTTAAGAAGGTCTTGGCTAGACCTTGTTCCGAGTATGTTTATTTAGTTTGTTGGAGGATTACCTCCGAAACATCTTCACATGGTCCATCGATGTATGGTTTCAATCGATGTCCATTAACTTTGAACTTGTGGCCATCGAGGATTGAAATCTCGACTGTCCCATAGTCAAAAACTGATTCAACTATGTAGGGGCCTGCCCAACGAGATTTCAGTTTTACTGGGAAAAGTCGTAAACGTGTGTTATATAACAGTACACGATCGCCAACTTGAAATTTATTGTTTCCTTTTAAATGGGCGTCGTGTAAACGGTTAGTCTTTTCTTTGTAAGACCAGGATTTTTCATAGGCTAATGTTCTTAGCTCTTCGAGTTCGTGAATTTGATCTTTTCGGTTTTTGCCGGCTTGATTTAGATCAAAGTTCACCACTCTTAGATCCTAGTAGGCTTTATGCTTAAGTCCTATGGGTATATGAGATGCTTTTCCATAAACGAGTTTGAAATATGGTGTTCCTATGGGGGGGTTTTGTAGGCTGTCTTAAGGGCCCACAAAGCGTCATCTAATTTTTCTGCCCAATTCTTGCGATTCATCCTTATGGTTCTTTCTAAAATCCTTTTAATTCCTCGATTCGAGACCTCTACTTGCCCATTGGTCTGAGGTTGATATGGTGTTGCTAGTTGGTGGTGAACTCCATATCGTGCTAAGACTTTGTCCATTAAGGCATTGCAGAAGTGAGTACCTCTGTCGCTAATTAGGGCTTTTGGAGTACCGAATTGTGAGAATAACCTTTTCAGAAATCGTACAACTACTCGAGCATCGTTAGTAGGAAGAGCTTGTGCTTCTACCCATTTAGACACGTAGTCGACTGCTACAAGGATGTACTTGTTTTAAAAGGAGTTAGGAAATGGGCCCCTGGAATCTATTCCCCATACATCAAAGACTTCACAAACTTGCATATCTTTTTGAGTCATCTTATTTTTGGCTGAGATGTTTCCAGCTCTTTGACAAGCATCGCATGTTTGGATCAAAGCATGTGTGTCTTTATATATGGTGGGCCAGAAGAATCCTGCGTCAAACACTAGTCTGATCGTGGTGGCGGTACTGTGGTGTCCGCCAGTTGGTCCTTCATGGAAGTGTTTGAGAATATATAAGGCTTCTTTTCCTGAAACACACCTTCGAACAACCTGATCGGCTCCTATCCTAAACAAGTTTGGATCTTCCCAGAAATAGAACTTAAGGTCTAAAAAGAATTTCTTCCGCTGTTAATGAGTAAGTCCTTTTCTTAAGATTCTACAAGATAAATAGTTTGCGAAATCAGCAAACCAAGGACTTTCATCTTCCTCTTGCATGATTGCTTGGATGTGCATGAGAACTTCATGTGGAAAATTATCATTGATAATTTCTTCATGATGTTCTTCTGAAGCTGGGCATTCTAAGCAAGAGAGATGGTCTGCGGCTACATTTTCTGCTCCTTTCTTATCCTTGACTTCTATATCAAATTCTTGGAGTAGTAGAATCCATCGGATGAGTCCTGGTTTAGCATTTTGTTTGTTGAAAAGGTAGCGTATGGCTGCATGATCGATGTAAACTATGGTTTTTGAAAGAACGAGGTAGGATCTAAATTTTTCAAAGGCGAAAACTAATGCTAATATTTCTTTTTCTGTAGTGGTGTAATTTTCCTGTGCATCATTAAGAGTTTTACTAGCGTAGTATATTGGGTGGAAATGATTTTCTTTGCGTTGTCTGAGTACGGCTCCAACTGCAAAGTCACTTGCATCGCACATGATCTCGAATGAAAGGGTCCAATCGGGTGTAGTCATCATTGGTGCGTTGGCAAGTTTGTCTTTCAATATGTTGAATGATTCAACACATTCTTCAGAGAAGACGTATGGTGCGTCTTTTTCTAGAAGTTTGGTCATAGGTCTAGCAATTTTTGAGAAGTCTTTTATGAAAAGACGATAGAATCTCGCGTGACCTACAAAGCTTCTAATGGCTTTGACTGAAGTTGGTGGTGGAAGTTTAGAGATGGTTTCTATTTTAGCTCTATCAACTTCTAATCCTACTTGGGATATCTTGTGACCGAGAACTATGCCCTCTTTGACCATAAAGTGGCATTTTTTCCAGTTGAGTACTAAATTCACTTTTTCACACCTAGTCAACATTTTGTCTAGGTTTTTCAAACAATGATCGAAGTAATCTCCAAAGACTGAGAAATCATCCATGAAAACTTCCATAGAATTTTCGATCATTTCCTGAAAGATGGCCACCATGCATCGCTGGAAGGTGGCTGGAGCATTACATAGTCCAAATGGCATTCTTCGGTAAGAGAAGGTTCCATACGGGCATGTAAAAGTGGTCTTCTCCTGATCTTCAGGAGCTATGGGAATTGAAAATATCCGGAGAATCCATCAAGAAAATATTAGAACATTTTTCCAGATAGACGATGAAGCATTTGATCGATAAAAGGAAGTAGAAAGTGATCTTTTCTTGTGGCGTCATTAAGCTTCCGATAGTCAATGCAAACTCGCCAGCCTGTGATAGTCCTCATTGGTATTAGCTTGTCCTTCTCGTTCATTACAACCGTCATTCCTCCTTTCTTGGGTACTACTTGAACTGGGCTAACCCATGGTGAATCTTATATAGGGTATATTAATCCGGCGTCAAGGAGTTTGATTACTTCCTTCTTCACCGCCTCTTCCATGTTGGGATTAAGACGTCTTTGATGTTGGACCACGGGTTTGTATTCTTCTTCTATGAGGATTTTCTGAGTACAGAAGGAATGACTAATGTCCTTGATATCTATGATCTTCCATGCGATGGCCTTCTTATAATTCTTAAGAACCTTAAGAAGTTCGTCTTTCTCGTCTTTAGAAAGGTGAGATGAAATAATTACTAGAAGTTGAGAGTCTTTTTAAAGAAAAGCATACTCGAGATGGTTTTGGAGTTCTTTTAATTCTAAGGCAGGTGGTTCTTCAATTGATGTTTTTGACTTTTCATTACATTCAGTTATCTCATATACTACCTCTGATGTTTCTTGAATGTTGTCATTAGTATTGAGATTTTTTGTTCTCTAAAATGAGTTTGGTGTTTATATCAGTTAAGATTTGTGTTTCTAATGGTGTGTTGATGGAAGATTTTCGCACATAGCAACTCACGACAGGATCGACAATGTCGACACAGTATAATGTGTCATCATGATGTAGCGGATGTTGCATAGATTTTCCTATGTCAAAAGTGATAGCCTCGTCATTAACCCTTAGTGTGAGTTTGTCGGTGCAAACATCAATGATAGCTTTTGCAGTAGCTAAAAAGGGTCTTGCTAAATTCAGAGGTACACTTTTGTCTTCCTCCATATTTAGAATTACAAAATCTACAGGGAAAACAAATTTGTCAATCTTTACAAGCATGTTTTCAACAATGCCCCGAGGATATTTAACGGATCGGTCGGCTAACTGAATGCTCATGCGGGTGGGTTTTGGTTTTCCTATCCCTAGTTTTTCAAAAACCGCATATGACATTAGGTTAATTCTACTTCCTGGGTCGGCTAGGGCATTGCTAACAAGAAATTTTCCTATGAGACAAGGGATAGTAAAGCTCCCTGGTTCGGTCATTTTTGTTGGCAAGTTGTTTTGGAGGACTGCTGAGCATTCTTCATTTAGGGTGACATGAGACAGTTCCTCTAGTTTCCTCTTGTTTGTCCGCACTTCTTTGAGAAATTAGGCATATTTTGGCATTTGGGCGATGGCTTCGATAAACGGTATGTTGATGTGGTTTTGTTTGAAGAGTTCTAAAAACTTCCCGTACTGTACTTCCAATCTCTCCTGCTTTAGTCTTTCTGGGTATGGAATAGGTGGAATATAGGTTATGACCGGTTCCTTAGGTTGTACGGTGCCTGTTGGAATCAGTACTTCTCGTGTTTTGCCAGTGGTTTCCTTTTCCATAACTATTTCTGAAGTGGGAGAGGCAACAGTGGTTGTACCACTTCTGAGCGTAACAACATTAGTTGTCGCGTTTGGGTTGGTGATTGTGTTGCTTGGGAGAGCGCCAGGTGGTCTTTTGGATAATTGACGGGTAATTTTTCTGATCTGTGTTTCTAGATTTTGTATCGATGCTTGTTGACTTTTTAGGTCAGCTTCATGCTTTACCAATACTCCGCTGATATCAATAGCTCTTAACTCGGCCTTCTTTTCTGCTTCATTTGTCTTGGTCATGATTTGGACCAACATTTCTTCGATTTTCGAGTAGCCTGAATTTTGATGGCTACTGGAACTTTGATCTTGAAATTGTTTTTTAGGCTGGAAGGTTTGATTCATCAGTCTCTTTTCGAATCCGGGTAGGGTTTGAGTGTTACTTCCGTCCTTCCAACTGAAGTTTGGGTGGTTCCTTCAACCTGGATTATAGTTGTTGCTGAAAGCGTTGTTTTGACGGGCGATTAAGCCGACTTCTTCCATGGCCATAATGACTTGTTTGCAGTCACTTGTCTTGTGAGTTCCTCCACAGGTGTCACAGGTGATCTTGGTTTTCAATTATTCGGCTTGAAGTTGTTCGAATTTCTTTGAAAGGGCTTCAAGCTGTGCGGTGACAAGAGTGTTGGAATCGACAATGGTGTATTCCTATAAGGGTTGGTGTAGATCTTGGTGGGTTGTAAGAGAAACTCTTCTTTTCTGCATTCTCTAGGACTTCAAATGCTTCATTAGGTGATTTGGATCCCAGGTCTCCACCGGCGATTTGGTTGATGGCCTGTTTGTTTTGACTGGATTGTGCATCAAAGAAAGTTTGTACTTGTAACCATACACTCAGTCCATGATGTGGGCATCTTCTTAGAAGACTTTTGTATCTCTCCCATGCTACGTGTAACGACTCATCATCTTCGGTCCGGAATCCGGTAATGCTGGCTCGGTATTTGACAGTTTTATCAAGGGGAAAATATTTGAGGAGAAACTGTTCAACCATCTGGTCCCAAGTAGTGATGGAACCAGAGGAAAGATATTCTAAGTACAAGATCACTTAAGGATTTATGCTAGAAGAAAACTTAATGAGACATATTGTTATTGATTGATATATGTACTTGGGTATTTGGATTTTGTATGGATGTTTGTTGTTTGAAAATTTAATTAATAGATATCGAAACTTTTAATATTCCATGATAGTACCTTGAGAGCTGTGACAATCAGTTCACGCCTCGGCATTTCCCGCCGTAGGTTGGGGTGTGACAGATTAGTATCAGAGCCGAAGGTTTAAGATAGGTCGTTAGAAAATTCCTTAGACACATGTTTAGGAACCCTATACGTGCCTATGTGTTTACCTCTATTTGTTCAAATTAAATTGTTTACAGCTTTATTAGATAATTATTTATTTATTATCTATTGTATAGTTATGCACACACACAAACTCCGAGGCTATGCCTCAACATTCAGAGAAAACTTTTGAAAAGTAGATTGATTTTAATTTCGGGAAATTCCTAAAGAATTCTCATCTGTATTTTTCACTCGTACACCTTAAGGCTAGGTTATGTGGCATGTCCCTATGATAAATAAAAGGGGAAGAGAAACTGTGAGTTGGGCACTGGCAAAACGGTTCCAATAACCAAAGGTAAGACGCTATTCCTTACATGGGTGATAACCTGACCACAGTACTCAGCCCTATGGACCCGAGCGAGACCCATAAATGCCACATGACCGACACCTTAGGTTGATTTTAACCGAATTCACGGTGATTCATGGCTAAACTTGGTTTTCCTGATTATTGTGTTCCGTTATTTAAACGGTTAGTTGGGTGAAAACTCCATGAAACCCATGGGCACTCTTACTATCCATTTCTTAATTTGTTTTTGTATTTTTGTTTGAGTAATCAAACGTGGTGAATCACAAGATACTCCGACTACCCATATTTATTTCAATAGTTTGTTATTTAGTTTGGTCGGTTAAAACGCCGTGTAATGCTCATTGGGATGACAAACTTCATCGCATTGTTAATTCGTTAATTAGTTGGGAAAATCAAATTGCCATGTAACGCTCATAGGCTGTCCAACTCAGTTGTTTTTTCGTTAGTTCGTTGGGCCATTCAAATTGCCATGGAAAGCTCACGGGAGGCCAACATCCACAATTTATATTTCGTTAGTTTATTGTAAACTTAATAATCGAAATTTTAAACTGACTTAACTCCTCATGTAGTCATCACACATTAATCTTATTGACTACATCACTTAACAACTATTTACGCAATGTACCCCCCTCATCTTTTTAATATTACTTTTAATCCTCATGACGCAATTCCTCTTACTTCTTAAGGCAACGTTATTATAAGTTATCTTCATAGTTAAACATCTCACTATTCTTATGATTTCCTCAATTTATCCTTCATATTATAAATCTTTATTTTTGGTCCTCGTAGAATGTCTCATATAAGAAATCACCGTCATCCTCAACATCAATCTTCTAGTTCTTGTGACCACCGTATGGCTGCATGTATCGCCATAGAGATAGCTGTTGCGATCCCTAGGATAGTGACCCGAATTCAGGACATTAACTCAACCGATTTAACTTGTCCCACTAATTGCTCTGCTGGTGACTACAAATCATCTACCTCCACTCATCCTTACAACAAGAAACGTAAGAATCTTGCTGCAACAAATCCTACCCACCAGCAAGTCTCCTCAAACAAGAAACCTTACATCGGTCCTTTTCCGTCATGCTCCATTTGTAATCATCATCATCATTCGGTTAAATCCCTATGCCGTGGTTGCACACAATGTAACCATTATGGCCATCTTGCTAATACCTGCCGCGTCCCGCCTACTGCAAAAGCTGTTCCGCAACAACCTGCCACTCATGCTCAACCTAGTGTTCCTAATACCCGTGTTTGCCGCCATTGTAAAGACCCAAGTCATCTTCGTAATATGTGCCCTCAATTTATCCAAGCCCAAACTATGAATACACCCGACTACTTGACCCATGCTTGCTGGCTCAAACCCATTAACCTCATGTCTCTCAAGCTCCTCCCATCTATCAAGGTCAACCTTACTTAACCCAGTGCTACCAAACCACGCAACCACAAGCTCAAGTTTACCGGACATATTTCCACCAAACAACTCTCTTTCAAACCGTTCAAGCTCTAGTTTTCCAAGCAATGCCGAATCAATCTACCTCAACTGCTCCTACTCTTGCAACTCCTCATGGTGCCTCAAGTCACGCCAATTAAGCTACTCAACGATCATGAAGATCTTTACCGTTCCCTTTATCTACCTTACCTTATTTTGTCTTTTTCTTAATTATGTATTGTAACGCCGCTTTATGGCATTGAATTATTTCCAGTTTGAATTATTTATCTTCTATCTAATAAATAAAGTTTCTTTTGATTAAATAGATTGTTTATTGAAGCCTACTTCTATCTTATTTCTTTACCTTAACTATTTATAAGCTACCCCTTCTTAAAATACATATACCTTTACGTTTAAAAGTCATCTTAAAATTTCTTTCCTTCATGAAAATTCACTGCAATCTTTGAAATTATTTATTGGTGACTTTCTAGTGTTCTAAATTTAAAACTCCTTAAAACTTTCGTTTCCTCAAAGTCATGTTTTAATCAAACGTTTTATAAATCCACACGACGGGACAAATCATGTGGACCATCCGACGATGAAAATAATTATGGTCCGGAACATAATTATCGAAATCCTTGCATGGAAATCATGATGCGTAAGATTGTGTATCATAATATAAAATTGAAAGTGGCTGGAATAACGGTACAAATGTAAAAATGATAAGGACATGGTGGATGCGCCGCCGGTATATCCTATATATAAGTGTCCTTATCAGATTTTCATTTGAAGCGTTGTTTTAACTATCCTTTAATTTCGGGACGAAATTACCAAAAGTAGGGGAGACTGTAACAACTCGGGTTTTCCATCTAATATATTATATCTGTTACTCGACATATTTGCGTTTTTGACTAATAACTAAAATATAATATTATTTAATTATACTTTAACATATATTTTAACTTTGATTATTATACACTTCCCACCCCTTAACTAGCTTTAACCCAACCTTGTATCCATTTATAAATTACAAGGACTAAATCTGCAATGTACTTATAATAATCCAACTCAACCAACCCATTTACCCATGATTCAGACCCGTAACCCATATCCTTAATCCAGAAACCCAACCCGCGACCCGTTTAGCTTGCTTGGACCTCAATTTACGGCTTAAACATGGTAATTGAATCAACCATTTTGTTAAACATACTATAATCGGTCTCACCGACATGATTAATTAGGTAATAGCAATCATTCTTGTTATGAATTGGTTATACGTATTAATAAACTAATAATATCTTTAAAGATGGGTTTTACTTATACAATATTTTCATATAGTAAAGTATTATACTTTTTTTGTAGCTTAACAAAACTAATAATTTTTCATATAAATTCTTTAAATAAAATAAAATGGTTTAATAGTGACTTAATGATAATTCTTAATTATCGAACTCGCTTATCCGATCTAGTTCGTTAACTTAACGTATCTTCGTATTCTTTTTCCTTATTAGGCCTTATCGTCAACGCGCGTGATCCGCGTTCGTCATTCTTATTGTTATCTATTCACTTTTGTTCGTCTGTTGAGGTGAGTACCACATTCACCTATCTTACTTATTTTCCATGTTTTGGGGACATATGCGTAAATTATATTTCTTATATATACTTATACTAAAAAACTGCAACTTTGCCTTATGTGTTAACATGTGGAGCTCACGATAGTCGATACACATGAGAAACGAGCCATCTTCCATTTTCACGGAGAGAACGGGTGTGCCCCAAGGATAGGAGCTTGGACTGATAAAGCCCTTATTGGGGAGTTCTCGGAGTTGGTTTGACAATTATTGCATTTATGAAGGAGCTAAATAATAGCGAGCCTTGGTTAAGAGAGTTGCTCCGGGCACAAGGTCAATTCAGATTTCAACCAGACAGAATGGTGGAAGACTAGAGACTTCATTGGGAAAAATATAGGAAAAATCATAAACGGGAACGCCTTGGATTTTTCTTTCTTTGGGGTCTTTGCCACCACTTGAGCTAGGAATGGAGCGTACTTTTGATGCACGTACTTTTGAGATTGAGAGCACGACATGAGATAGAGCTGTTTGGGACACGTTTTGCCAAAGATCTTGAGAGTTTTACCATTGGCAATCGGAATTCGTATAAACTTGTCATAACATATAACTTCGGCATGATGCAAGGCTAACCAATCCATGCCTACTATAATGTCGAAGCTTGCCATTTTCATCAGTATGAGATCAATCGACAATTTACGCTTGCAAAAAATACGGATGCAATCGCGAATAACTGAATCGATAGTGATGGAGCTATAATTGGCGACTGTGCTGTGCAGAGTGGTATGAAAAGCTGTTAGTTTTTTAAAAGAGTTTTTCTTCATAAAGTCGAGTTTAAATTAGGAAAATGATTTTTATCTTAACTAGACCACACACAAATAGGCAAGTGTACGTAGGGTATAATAATTTATACATCATTTCGGCACTAAAATATCTCAAAATAAGCGTAATATTGGAAATTATACTAGAATAATTAACCACTAATGTTTATAATTTTTATCTCTAGGTAAATATACTCTTAAAGAATAAAATAAGCTAATATACGAAGAAAACCAGAGAAAAAATATGAAAAGAAACTCAACACATCTCATGGTGAATCAAGATATGGCCATGCCTAGAACCAAGAAGTCATAACATGGCCATGTTAACCAAAACACACCCCATGATAAATGTACAAGAGGAAAAGAAAAAATAGAAGATTATGAAGCTAAACATGGCCATGTTTTACCAAAACACACCCCATGTTGAGAGTACAAGAGGAAAAGACAAATTTGGATTCTTCGGAAAGTCACCACAGTCATGCCAAACTCACCACGACCGTGTTCACCTTTACTGTATGATCAGACAACGACCATTTATTAAAACATGACACAAAAGTCACCATGTCCACCACATTAAAGGGAATTATAAGACACTCCACCCATTAACTTTCACCATCATTAATAAGAGAATTATCCCATCCATCCAACCCTTGAAGGTTAAGGAGATTAAGCTTGTGGAAGAAGTCATTAGCACCAAAGAGTAGTAATCCAAATTGGTTAGATTGTTCTAATTTGATCATGTTTGTATCTCTTACTTTGATGAATAGCATTATGCTTACTATTGGCTAAACATTCATAGTGTCATCTTGGCTAGTAATGAATCTTAATTGAAGTTTAATAATATTGGTTAAACATGTGATCGGTTTTTAATAAGTGAAGGTTATGTTGTAATTATCATTTGATGAGGAATGTTAAAATACTCTTAAAAGATAACCCAAGTGCCGAGCTAGACGATAAGCCGAGGAATTGCTCATCTTGCAAGGCCTTGGTTAACCTTAAAAGAGACACCAAGTACCGAGCTTGATCTTAATCCGGGGAACTTCCATTCTTGTAAGGGCTTGGTTGAAAAAAAAAATAAATCCTAATATAAACACGGACCAAATGAAGTGTTAGTAGTAATGGATCATCTTAAAATGGGGAATTATTGACAATGTTGTGAAATCAGACTGTCAATGTTCTTCCACTGAAATCGGTTAATTACTTGTCAAGTGAGTGTGCAACATAACCTATTTTTAATAACTCTTGGGTGGTTATTACACGAGTTCTATAATTGTTCAAGAGTTGTGCGGGTTAATACTTGATAACTCAAGGTTAATCCTTTACAACTTAACTAATCTTAATTGGTATTTTAAGTATAAAGGTTGCGGGTGGCCTGGTTTGGCTATTAAATCATGTTTAAGGTTGCACATGGGATTGGTTAGGTTTTTACCTGATGTATCTTGTGTTGGGGGGTTGAATTGGGTTTGTTGGACACTGAATTTTGGTGGTTAAACCGACTGGAAAATGTTTTTTTAGTCATAAGATGTTTTGCAAATTTTTATTTTTTCATTCGTTTCTTGACTCAATGTTTGTTGTTTTCCATATGCTTCTTGACTCATTGTTCTTTTGTATTGGCACTTGAGCTTAAATAGGGACAATTAAAAAGCCGGGAGGAGGTAGTGTACATTGTGTCTTTGTTGTAATGTTAGTGTCTGTAGGTTCCCAGCCGGATCTACACAGGAGTATCTCGTAGACGGAGGGTGCGGAATCCCCTAAGTATACGATTACGAGTGTCTGAACGAGTTAACGAATCGAACACGTAATAAGAACATTCTCGTAAAGCAAACACTTAATCGTTATTAGCTTCTCAGAGCTCATAACCTTTAAGCAAAATGACTGTTAAAAGTTAATACCCAAGACCTTTACAAAACCACAATGTAAGTTAGGTTTATATACCTACGACTACTTCACCAAACAAGCTTGGCGAAGTTGTCCCTAACTTCGCCGATGGGCTAAGTTCGCCAATACCAAAACACAAACCATTAATTTCACCGAAACGTAACAAACAAAGTACCAATTACAGACAAGATAAACTAAAGAATAATGAAATACTGGCATATTGCACCAACAGACTCCCCCTTGGCAGTAGCTTCATTTCTCTTATAGCTTGTAATCCAAAAAGCCGTACCAACGATCTTCAGACATGCACACCTTGTCTCACACAAATCGAGACCACCCTTTGATACTTCTTAGCCTCATCTTTCCAAGCAGGAATATAAAAGATCTTCTTTCCATTTAGTACCTGCAAATCAGCTTGAGACAAGTTAATCAGGTGCATAGCATCATACACCCTTAAGATCTCCTGTTCATCTTGATCTTCCATCATAGCTTCAGCGGTCTTGAAATCAACATACCACCATTTCAAGTCTTTTAGCACATCTTGAGGCATGACCTTCAGTGGAATCTCTTTTAGACATCAAACTGGTTTGTACTTCATCACCATCCAAGGCTTACCATTTTCTCGCAACCCCCCTTTCAGTATTCTCAATCAACTTACCCTTCTGAGGCTTTAGCAACACAAACATTTTCTCTTTGACCACCTCACTCCACACGATCTTTCCAACCCAACCAGCAAACATATCATCACTCATGTTAATCAACTTCAAACGAGCCAAATCTTTTACTTCATACTCGCGCAAAGTGTTGAATGATCTCAGCTTCTTTGTAAAGTACTGAATCCTATCATATCTCTTTACCACAAACACCTTGAGCTGATCATTATAGAGCCAACAAATGAATCCCTTCTTCAATTCATCACACTTTTTGATATTATAACTCCTCTTGAACATCGGAGGTGCCACTGGTTTCTTTGTCTTGAAAAACCAATTAACACATTCCTTCTTCCACTTAGGCTGTTCTTCCCATTCGGAATCACCCAACACACTATCATCTTAACTCACCTGTTCTTGACCACCACCAGGAATATCATGTTCAATGCTATCGTCCGGTATCTCCCCTTCCTCTAAACCACTGTCAACCTCAATACGTTCGCCAATCTTTTCAATCTCACTAAAAGATAACACATCTTCAACCGTGTCATCCTCATCATCCACAACTATCGTCTCACCACCTGCACTGCCAGACGGAGCAATAGACTCCCCCTGAGATGTGGAAGCCCCAAGAGATTGTGAAGTTCTAGGCAGCTCACCACCTGCACCTTCTGATTCAACCACTAGACATTGAATAGCCTGAGTCTGAACAACATTGATCCTTGATTGCTCAGCAACAATACGTTCCAGAGCCGCGATCCGCTCGGAATCCGACAAAGTAGTATCAAATGCAAATGACATGTGGGAAATATCCTGAGCATATGGTGGTGGAATACCCAAATTTACTAGAATCTTGGATGTAGACGGAATAGTAACAGAAAGTGGAACTGTAACCGAGGACCCAGCAGTGGACACCAATGTAGATTCCACAAACATAGCTACCACCTCAGATGGAGTAACTGATTGAGGTGGCAATGAGACAATCTCTGGTGTAGACACATCCACCGTAGAAGGCACAATAGACGGTGCTGACAAAGCCACTGTGGATATACTATAAGTCACTGTCAAGGGGGCAGGTGAGGATGGTACAAGTGTAGACATACCAGATAACTGTGAAGGAGCAAAGTGAACCACACATGAACTTTCACCAACCCTAGCCTTCTTGGATCTACGAACTTGAGCATACATCTCTTCCTCATAATCAGACTCACTGTCATCAGCAGAACCTTTCTTTCGTGTCCCCTGTATCTTTTCCTGAGCGGCCATAACCCTCTGTGCCTCGTCAGCCTCATCTGTGGATGAATCAGATAAAGTTTCCTCAGAATCCTCAGCTGATGTAATTGATGGACCCACAGAAGTAGCAACCAAAGGAACATGAACCCCATACACATTAACCAACGAAACTTGAACTTCAGAAGTATCAACCGCATACATATCAAAAAAACCTTGCCCCCCAAAGGCAACATCAAGATCTACCTCCTCGGCGGCAGACACAACAGGTGTAATAACTTGATCATCGATAACCGGAGCACCTTGAACTGGAGCATCTTGAACCACAGGAGGTGGTTATGGAATTTCAACTTGTGCTTGAACAGGATCAGCAAATCCATCATCTGGTGGAGCAACATAGGCTGGATTCATAAGATACCCAAATAAAGCGGTGTGTCTCGGACGACGCTCAACATTGCTTCGTGCGCTCGATGATCTACACTGAGCCAAGATTCTCTTGCTCACACTATCCACAAATGAGATAGCACGTCTTTGTGGTAGGTTTGGAGCAACGTGATTAAGAATCATCTGTAAAAATCTGGGATACATCAAGAATCATTCCCTTGCCACTGCTCTCCGTTGACGATCAATCTCATAAAACACCATCTGACCAAAGCAAAACGGTTTATTGTATGTCAACACGGTCATAGCAGATTACATTTTCGCACCCATACCATCAGAACCCGCTTTGCGACCAGACATGCAAACAATCAACACATGCATAAAGAAACGCCATTGGTCAAGTAAGAACCCTTTTCGATGTTAAGAGTCTGCCAAAGGACCTAAATAACCCATGCAAAGAAAATCCCCATTCCGAAAAGTAGCCGGATACTCAGTAGGATCCTGAGTATTTTCATTCCCGAATTGTAGCTTCCCGTACCTGATCAGCCAAAAACTGTACAACCTGCTGATTAACTGTAGCACACATAACCGGAGGTTCCACGCGACTATCGTATTTTACCGTTCTCCAAAAATCTTCAATATTCAGCAAAGAGATAGGAAGAGTATTGGAGATAGCATGAAAAATCTGTGAACGTATGAGAAACAGAATAATCTCCGCGTAATCCTCGGCTCCACAAGTATCCGGGTCTAGAGTTACATACATCTTGTGACCCGGACTGAATTACCTTTTATCTTTGTCTCCTCCATTACCACCTGTCCCACCAGCACCCGCAACCTCAGCCATATATGTAGTTCAAACAAATTAAGTTAGAAAAATGTGTGACCAGTTGGTAACTTCGCCTAACAGTTTAATGGCGAAGTTAGAGATCCTGCGAAGATAAACTCAGATAATATTGTAAGAGAATTTAATGGCTAGGCGAAGTTAAAAGATCCAGTGAAGATAAACTCAGTTATTTTAACTTCGCATGTATGGCAACTTCGCCCCATGAACATCACAGAATCACAGCTCCCTTTTCTTGCAAACTAATACAATCAGATCATCAGCACAGGTTAACCAAGGTCCGATTAAGATCAACAAACCCATGATATCACGAATACATTATCAACGAAGGAGTATTAGAGAGTTATAGCAATTGTTCATAAAAATCGATAATAAATCCACTGTAAGGGATGAATCAACAAAACCTGATACAGAATTGTGAATTGTTATGAGAAATCGGACCTTACTAACAGAACAAGAACCAGATTTGAGTGAGATTGATTCGTGGATTAAGTTAGCCGAGGGTTTTGGAAGTGTAGTTTGACCTTATTTGACCCAAGTCATGTTTATATACTCTTTGGAAAACCCCGGAGGCGAAGTTAGGGTAACTTCGCCAAGCATATAACTTCGCCATGGCGAAGTTAGAGTAAAATAAAACCTTTGAAAAACATTGAACAAAAACGAGTAACCCATGATATATAAAAGAGAGTCAGTTTGTAAAAGTAAAGTAAATAAAGGTTGGTGGGATCAAATTTCAGTCTTTGAGAACAACCAATGTGTTTATGAAAAGATCCGAACATGGAATCATATTGATTAAGGTGTTGTCACATAGATTCATGTTCAGCGTTATTATGGCATAGAGAAACAGGTTGAAAGCAGGTATATGGGACTTAGCATGATTATCATTGCATTCGTGATACGAGTTAGGTTCAATTAGGCATAGATTTTATATGGACATCACTTGTGGACCTGTGATGCCTCCTATATATTCTCAAGGTGTATTTGGCTTTCCCCAGATCACCCTAATTTGACTTCAACCCCCTAGCGCTTGACCAAAAGTTTTACAAGAAATTCGGCTTTACATGCCTTTCATTAAGTGTGTACGGGACTTATTTAAGTGCCCCATCCTTGTAGTATTAAGCTTTTCAATTGTAAAGGCAGCAACTTCATATTACCACATTTTTTTGTATCATTGTTGTTATTATTATTATTATTATTGCAAATAAAGTACAGAAAAAGAATATTTTTGGTGATCAAGACACTGACGGGCTAGTGTATGACTGGGTAATCACTTTTCTGCCTATCATTCGGAGAGAGATGTGTGGAGACATGCACATTTCTTCAAAATGACTCTCCACAGTAAATCTAGCATATTTAGTTTGTATCACTTCAACTTTTATGCATCATGGAAAGCTACCATGCCAATCAATGACTGTTCTAAAGCCTTTTAAGCTTAATAACTTCACTCGTTAGGCACACAAAATCAATTTATCTATCATTTTCCAAAGATTGAATCAAATTTTAATTTAAAAACCAACTTTGAAGCTTCTTGAAAAGCAATAGACTGAATGATTATATCACTTCCCTTAGAAAACAAAGAAATCAGTTAAAATTCAAACGCCCCGGTCACTGCTTAGTTTTTAGGTAAATGGCTATCCTATAAGTCCAGTAGGTGAACAAGACCAAACACATATAAATATGTGTCCTTTAAACTTAGAGTTACCGACATAATTTTCAGCAAACGAATTAAAACTCATCACAACCGCCCCAGATGCTTTCGTTTTAGGGCGAAGTTAGATAATTTTACTCTAACTTCGCTGTCTATTAACTTCTCAAAATAACTTTGCCAATTAACAACTTCCACCTTATATCTTCGCCAAAACCCTAATGACAGGTGACGGCAACTTCGCTGACTCAAGCTTGGCGAAGTTGTCCCTAACTTCGCCGATGGGCTAAGTTCGCCAATACCAAAACACAAACCATTAAGTTCACCAAAACATAACAAACAAAGTACCGATTACAGACACGATAAACTAAAGACTAATGAACTACTGGCATATTTCACCAACAGTGTTGTTTTAGTTTAACTTGTTCATTGTTTATATTTGGAATGTTCGTATACTTTGAATGTTCAGACAACCTCTCACATGTACTCAATCTCCATTCAGGCGAGTTTTGGTCTAAAATATTTTTTAAACCGGATTTCCGTTGTTTTATTAATTTTATTTTTATTATTTAAGAATTTTTTTAAATTTACAAAAATATTTTCTTTTTAAATTTTTAGACTAATAATCCTGTTTTTTTGTTTGCTATGTTTTCTACAATGTTAGGTGAAGGTTCATCAAGTGAAGTTGTTAAGCGTAGATGAGGACTGGTTCCGCGCCAAAGAGGCGGGTCAAAAGAGCATGTGTTAGACCGCCAAAAAAAGAAGAATTATATACCAAGAAGAAGAAGTGGCTCGAACAAGTAAAAGTAAGAAATCGTATAGTGCCCCTGTTGTTTCGATTATTCTTTGCAAACATGACATTTAGAGACTTTAATTACCATGAATGTATTAACCTTTAAAACTCTTGATTGGAACATGTTGGATACAGTTGGTCAAATGGAATGGGTTGAATAGTTTTTAGGACCGAAATTTGAGGCGATGTAGTTTACTCAGGCACCACAATACAAAGAATTGACGATGGAGTTCTTGTGCACTTTTAAGTATAAAGATGGAAATTTTGGGCAAAGTAATGTGATTTCGTTTGGGTTGGGTAGAGAAACTTATTAGATGAATATTGCTGAGTTCGGGGAGGCCAGTCAGTTTTACCCGAGAAAAGAAGTTGGTTAATACTGATTTGACTGTGTTTTGGAGTACGATAGCAAGTTCCCCGTTTTCGAGAAACATGGTGAGTTCAGAAATTCTTGATCCGGTCCTTCGGTATATTGATTGCAACGTTGATTGGAAGAGGTTTAGGAGAAAACAAGAATAATTGGCTTAATTTGTTTTGTTTGTTGGTAATGGTTTAGAAGAGGCAGATTAATTTGGCAAGTTTATTAGTTTGGTCATTTTACAGGTCTTTAGAAGGGGTGTCCTGAGTGCAAAACTTGACATGGGACCATATTTGACTTTTCTTGCTTAGAGTTTTGGGGGTGTTTAATAAATATAAACCCAAGTATTCGAGATTGGGCATGCTATTCATTTTATAGGATTCAAGGGAAAAGTTTGGCCGATATTTTAAAGATGCATGATCCACTTGCTTGGGAGGATATGAGAAGGGGTCCACAGGTTAACCCACCGGAGGGATCCAAGCTGGCATGCCAACACATTATCATAGGCCTCTTTATCGTTCTAAGAGACTGAGAGAGCCTTATCCGGAACCACATACTTTAGATTCACTATATGACTGGATGGAGACGAGTTTTGACCAGATGCGAGGGTATGTGACCGAGTAGTGTGACGACTTGAGACTAATCATGCCTCAGGGCAGTAGAGGCAAGAGGACAATTTCAGATATATGATGAATGAGTTGCATTTGGGTATCCCTGATTTTCTTCGATGACCAGATGAGCCGAGTGAGAGTGGGTTTAAGAATGTGGAACCGTACCCTGTGCTAGGTGAGAGTGAAGAAGAGGAGGATGAGGAAAGTGATGATGAAGAATGAGTGCGAGGGTGCATCAGCAGTAGCAGGAGAGGAGTGTATCTTTTGTTTTTTTGTTTTTCTATTATGATGTTTTTATTATCTAATGGTCTTTACTAATATTATTATTCTGAACTATTTGTTCTGGACAGCGGGTTGGTGATGGTGACTTTATAGAAGTTATGTAACTTTATTTTCTAGATATTTTGGTTCATTTGCTTAGGTATGATGAGATGACGGGCCGTGTTCGTTCACACGAGAGAATGAGGTACTGTTGTTGATACTGGGTCATTTACAGTCTCGAATATTATCAGCTAAGTATTTTTCATTGTATTTTTGTATTTGTATTTGTTTATTAAGTTTTAGTTTTTTATCTTTTAGGATTTATGTTTTTTGTCGGTTTATTTGAGTTTTTTGAGTCGTGTTTCCATTCCTTCATTGAGGACAATGCAAATTTTAACTGTGGGGATGAGACACAAGAGTTTTTATATAAAAAATTTTTTGAAGAAAATGTAATGAAAAATGTCCATTGAATATAGTTTTTTGCACTAAAAATGGGAGATGATGAAAAATATCGGAAAGTGGTTTTTCAAACTACTAATAATATGAGATAATAAAAGAAAAGCGTACTTAACTTGGGACGTATCGGTCGACTCATCATTGAGACTGAAAGGACGGTTTTATAGTTGGTTATAAATGAAGAAAAATGATTCTGGTGAGAAACATGTTAGTCCGTGGAAAATATGTGATAAAATGTCCATACTCAAGCCTCATTTTAGTTTGATTGTAGAAAAATTATAAATTTCATAGAATTTTGAATAAGTTATTATACGATGCTTGGGTAGGTTTAACGTTAGAGTATGCCAAGCAGCCGGTGATATAAACTAAATCATGCACTTCTAGTATTAGTGGTAAAAAATTCATAGGCGTATGGTTTTATAGCCTTAAATCTTGTATTGAATATCTCGGGTCTGGAGACTACGTGTCTTTTTAATTTTAAGGTTATCATCTGGGTATCTTCAGATGCTAAAAATTAAAAAGCTTTTAATCATAGAACCCGTAGTTTACTACCATCACACTCATTTACATCAAATAGAGTGAAGTAAAATATATATGATCTAGTGATCATCCCTCTGTTAGTCATACGTGGTCCTCTTACTTCATTTCGTACCATTAAGAACATGATCAACTAGAGACACGACGTATGTAAGCTGACAGATGAAAACTTGTAAAATCATAGGCGGAAATGGGGAAATGGGTCTCGGGTATTTCTTGATAATGGGGTATGTCATGTAGTGGGGAACATCAGCCAGTTAGTTGAATAAATATACCTTAATCGTATCTAATAGCTGTTTTGGTAGACTTTGTTAATAAAATTCAGATGGACAAACAATACCCTTGACCGTCTTAATTATTCATATAAAAAGTGCAACAAATTTTTGATCTACTAATTATGAGGTTTAAGTCAAGTTAGTTCTTGATTGTGGGCCCCAAAATAATGAAGTTGTTGGATCTTACATGCTCAGGTAAAGATCAAGGCATGAAATTAAATGGACAACAATACTGGTGATCACGGCATTTGTGTTAATGTGAGCTTTAAAATAACTTATATGTTTTTAAAACCGTATTTTCCGATTTTAATTCCATTGCATAAGTCTTTTCTTAGGACGAAAAAGGAGTAAGTGTGGGGATTTTTGATATATTGATATATACACATGTTTCCCTTGTATAGTTTGTATCATTTTTATTATTTTCATTCGTTTTTTAATAGAATTTGTATACAGTTAATATATTTGCGTTTTGTAGGTCTCAAGATTTAAAAGTGGCTAAAACAATAGAGAATCGGAGTTAAACGAGTCACCTATCGAGAGTCGGAATGATCTAGAAGAGTACTATCTTGCGAGGCACGAAAATCGAGGCAGAAAGGGGCAAGCCGTGCCATGCGGCTAGCCTTCCTGTTCACGATGCGTGGTGATATAGTGTGTGTGTGTGTTTGTGTTTCTTTGTCGCCACGTCCCATGCCCACACTTGCTATGCTTTCCGCGTGATGCAGATAGCTCAATTTTCCAGAGAATTTTGGCCGTTTGCAAGGGTTTAAGGCATAATTTTCCCTATATAAACAGATTATCATAACCCTGACAAAGGAGACGAACCGAGAGCTACCTAGGTTGAAAACTCAAGTCAGTATTATATATTTTGGAGCTTTTGGAGTTTAGGAATCATCCGGTGAAGGGTTAATCAAGTGGGATCGAAGACTTACGGGTTTTATCACCTTTAATCTCTCGTTTTCTATTATTAATTTGATATTCACAATGATTCTTGTTATTGTTTCGTTTAATTTTAAGATGCTAGGCTAAACTTAATTGACTACCTACGCTTCATGATGAACCATCATTGACGTTTGATTATTCTTGGATTATTTACTTTTGTTTATGGTTTTATGAGTCAGTGGAGAGTTTATATCATTTATTCGATGTATATGTGTGCTTGGTTTTATTTGATAGGTTTTGTTGTTTCATAGAGTCTTTGGTGATTATTTCATATAATAGGATTCCAATAAGTCATTTACTGTGTTCTTGACTATTTGTGATTGATTTATAATAAGATCATAGAAACAATATTATTAATCAAACAAATAAAAATGTGTTGTTAATCAAAAAAATGTAAGATGGTAGATTATTTGATCGGTTTTTGTTGATTAAATTGCTAGATTTAGTTCTTCGTAAGGATTTCGTCTAGGTTTAATTTGTCACATTTGCCTATTGAGTTGAATGAATTTATTAAACTACCTTTGATTTTCGCGCTGGAAAGTAGGATTTCGTTTAAAGGTACTCATTCATGATTAATTGGATAAATGTAAGGAAGTCTAATATTAAAATTTGTGTTTTTAAGAACTTAATAGAAATTCATAGGTGTTTTCTTTAGAATGGTCTGGGGTCCTAATCGGGTTTTCTTTAAGTGACAAGTTCCATTACAAAACATTTTCGGATTATTTGTTAACTAAAACTTTCGGGATTCTAGCCTAGGTGGTTATTCATCGTCATCTAATTTAAATCAGTTAAATTGTTTTTTGTGTATTTTACTTATTTTTTTAATTTGTTTAAATTTAGTTTTCAGTAAAAAAACTCCCTTCAAGTAATAATAATTAAATAGTCGTGTCACTTAGTTGAGTCTAAATAGCTAGTTTACGTAATTTAAAGAGTCCCATGGGTTCCATATCCAGAATTACTTAGATTTACTAGAGTCGATCGGTTCACTTACCGGTTAGTAGTTTAGTTGAGTTTTAGAGAGTCTAGAGTATAAGTTAGTGTTTATTTTTGATTAACTTAGTTAATAATTATTAGACTACTTTTAGAAAATCAAGTAAAGTTTTTGTCCTGGATCCTGAACTCTATATATAAATAACTTTACGTAGGTCAGGTATTTTCTAAGGTTGCTTAGGATGTGCGGGAAGAACTTCAGGAAACATGTAGTAAAGTAGATGGGTCTGTGGTATATAATCTTTATAAACAAATAAACTCAACAACTCAATATGGGTCTATAGTTTCAAACTATTATCACAAACTTAACTCCTTATGGAGACAATATGACACTATTACTAAGCTTTCTACATGTACTTGCAATGCTTCAGCTAAGATCAATGAATTTAATAATCACCATAAACTCATGCAATTTCTCATAGTTCTAGATGACATCTATGAACCCTTGAGAACAAATCTTCTTTCCAAAGACCCACTTCCTACCGTTACAAAATGCTTTTATGTTATTTCTGCTGAAGAATCACATAGGGAAGCAAAACCCACTCACTCTGGCTCTAACGTCCAAGCCATTGCTGTTTTGAAAGTTTAATGATAAGAGAAAATCAGATAAATCATCTCTTCAATGCACTCATTATAATTTAACTTGGCACACTATTGATAAATGCTATGAAGCAGTTAGATATCCTCCCAACTAAATAAGGAAGTCAAACCTTCAAAGGGCCCAAGTTTTATCCAATGCCGCAGCTGAGGCTGCTGGTGCCTTTGAGACGGAAACATAAGTATCCCAGCCTTTCACTCATCATCAAATTGCTACAATAATGTCCATGATATCTGAAAACAAAGGGTCTAACATGTGCTCTATCAACATGACTAGTAATTTAAACACTCAAAATCTTGACAATAAATTAAACTTTATGTTCTGTTCCAACATTATTCACGGAATAAAATAGTCCAACATGTGGATCATCGACTCCGGTGCAAATCAACACAAGATTACTAACGACAAAAATATAACAAATTATTGTGTTGATGTATGTGAGTTGAATCTAACTGTTGGACACCCTAAAGGAACTAAAGCTCAAATAATGAAAATTGGTAATTTAAAACTTACCAAAGATGTCATGGTGATCTCTGATTAATGTGTCAATCTTACTTTAGTTAATAAAATGACAAAAGAAAATAAATGCTACTCTCTCTTTGTTGAATCTCACTGTTATGTTCCAGACCTTCTTAATTAGAAACTTGTAATGACCTGTAGTGCATTAGTAGGGTTGTATGTCACAGGCTCCCTAAGTTCAGGTCAGAATCTAAGTCACAACAGCCTTGCTCCTACCTATTCAACAACCACTGACTCATGGCACGGCAGTTTTGGTCACCCGTTTGAACAAGTCCTGAATGTCCTAAAAAATGACTTGCTTATATCCAAAAAGGAATTAAATTATCCCTTTGATATATGCCAAATGTCCAAACAAACTTGAAACTCTTTCTCAAATAGTGATCAAAAGACCTTTCATGTGGGAGATTTAATTCATTTGGACCTGTGGGGTCCCTTCAAGATTCCTAGCCAATATGGATTAAATATTTCTTCATGATTGTTGATGATTTTTCATGAGCTGTTTGGTTATATTTGTTATATTTGATAGAGTCATATTTCTCTCTAATAAATACTTAATTTAGAAAATGTGTCAAAATTTGTATAAGTGACGATGGGATCGAATTTGTCAATCATAAGTTACAAATATTTTTTGACAGGGTGTGGTGCATAAACCTCTTGTGCCTATACTCCTCAACAAAATGGGGTTGTTGAACAGAAACATAGATTTCTTCTTAACTCTACTATATCACTTATTACCTCTATCAAAGTGGAATGAATCTGTCTTAACCCTTGCTTATCTTATTAACCGAACACCCTCCTCTATTTTAAATTATAGATCTCCTTACGAATTGTGATATGGATCTAAACCTTCTCTTAAATGTTTGTGAAACTTTGGTTGTCTTGCTTTATGTACAAATTTAACTCCTAAAACCAAGTTTGCTAGTTGAGCAAAGAAATATGTTTTTATTGGCTATTCTATAGACAAAAAGGTTTATAAACTATAGGATCTTGAAGATAAACAACTCTTTTCTCTAGGGACATCAAATTTTATAAACAAGTTTATCCTTTTAAACAAAAAAATATTTTAAAAAACGAAAAAACTAAAAAAATCAATTTTTTTTCCTAGATTTCGAAAGCAATCAGCCTATACCCGATGATGAGGGAAAATCAGATAACTCAGATCCCAATAGTTATAGTCCATCTAGTAGCTCAAGTGGTGTGATAGAAACTGAATCGACTAAGACTAATGATAAGAACTGAACATATAAAGGAACGATCAGTCTTGACTAGACCAGTGATCCTAACTCCACTTTCAAAGCAGCTAGAGAAGATAACAATAGTGAGGAAATTCATGTTTCAGATACTGTTCTTGAGGGTAATGAAAGAGAAACATTGCCAATTCAACTATGGAGATCCACAAAAACCAAAATTCCTCATAAAAAATTCGATAACTTCATTGTAGAGGGAAAATTTAGGTATGGCATTAAAAAAGTCATCAATTACTCCAAGTTACCCCCTAAAACTGTTTACTTCATAACCGCCCTTAATAAATCTGTTGAGCTTTGGTCTTATAAGGAAGAATCCATGGATCCCAATTTGGTTTCAGCTATGAATGGATAGATGGATGCCTTACATCTTAATAATACTTGGACTTTAATGGATTTACCCGCAGGATGAAAACCCGTTGGCTGCAAGTGGATCTATAAGATCAAATACAAGGCCGATGGCCTAATAGAGAGATATAAAGCCTGTTTTGTTGCTAAGGGCTACAATCAAAGGGAAAGGGTGGACTTCGAAGATACTTTCTCATCTGTGGTTAAAATGGTTACCATAAGATGCGTTATAAGTATGGTTGTTCAAAATGGTTGGAGTCTTTTCCAACTAGATGTAAATAATTCGTTTCTATACGATAACCTAACTGAAGACGTTTATATGCCCCTCCCCGTGGGTTTCTATGAAAAATCTGAAACAAAATTTCGCAAACTTATAAAATCTTATAGGGTCTGAAACAGACCCCTCGGCAATGGAATGAGAAGCTAACTAAGTCATTAACAGAAGTTGGTTTTGTGCAAAGTAAAAGTGACTACTCTTTAATGGCATAAACCTAGCAGAAAATTCATAGGTTAGGGAAGAAACATCATAGATTAAGTAGACAATATTGCGACAGGAGAGGGGGGGGGCCTAGCTGCGACGGTTTAACGCCGACTAAGAAGATAGTTAAATCGAAGGTGAAGAATGTGAGCAGTTGAATAACGACAAAAAAAAGGAGACTCGATTCAATTCTCCAGCCCTTTCGGTATCGTTTTTCTCACAAGCTTTCCTCCTAGTTAGCTTAGGAAGGACATTTGGCAGATATGCAACAAATAGGGACAGGTTCTCGCGTTTACATGGCACGCAAGCTTTCAAAATCAGGTAAGTGTTTTGTGTTTGTTCGTTTTCTTAAGGTGGATGGCGAGGAGAAATTACTAAAGAATTTGTGAACTGTGGTTTGGATCGTATCACATGTTCGTATCTTTGGCAAGATTCGAATGGAAAACGGGACAACAAGGTAGAAAATCTAATGTTAAGGGAGATTTTGGGATACACGGTGCGGGAATGGGTTGGCAGGGATTAAGCCATGGTAACTGTTCAAGAGCCATTTAGAAGGATATTTGTTTATGTATGTTTGCTTAATGAACAAACGAACATGAATAAAATATTTGTGTTTGTTTAACCAAACGAACGAACAAGACCACATGTTTTCTTAGTTCATTTATGTTTCTGAACGTTCGTTTATGTAACTTTATGTTCGTTTATGTTTGTTTATTTATGTTCGTTGATGTTCATTTACATACTAATAGAAACTAATTACATATTATCTGGATGAGTCATCAACATAATCCTTTCATATTTGTTCACATGAATTCATTTAAGTGTGGTCATTTGTGTTTGTTTGTGTTCGTTTACATTTGTTTATACAGGTTCATTTATGTTAGTTTATGGATCTTTCAATTATGTTCATTTATGTTTTGCTCATGTTTAAAAAATTTGGCCATTAACCATCTAGACAAAAACCGATTAGTTTATATATAGTGTTACTTTTTTACTTTTCTATCTAGTAGTGTTAGTGGTGGTTCTTTTATTTTTAGTAGTTGTGTTAGTGGTGGTTCTTTTATTTTTAGGTGTTCTTTCAATTGTTTTCTCTAAATCTTCAAACAAATCTATGCATACAAACTTTGAAAAAAATGCACACACATCAAATAAAATTCACGTTGGTGATATGATATTGATAAATATGATATAAATAAATTAAACACACGATTTTATTTTACCACTTTGCACATTAATGAACTTTTCAAACGTAAAGATTTGTGTGTTTTTTATTAGTAAAAATGTAAATGAACCGAACATCGGCTTAACTATTCGAGAAACATTCAACTAGATATGTGTCTATGTTTATTTGCTTAATAAACAAATGAACTTTAACAAAATATTAGTTTTGTTTAACTAGACGAACGAACATGAATTGTTGGTGCCTTTTCTGTGTGACAACATCTTAATAGATAGGTCGTGTTTGTATATCAAGCGATTGGTTATGTTATGTCAAAGTTTTATAGTTAGGCGAACTTGAGAGGGCCATCGAACTTTTTTAAGCGAACTTAGCAAGTTCGTCAGACCAAAGCCCAAGCCCATGCCCAACGAAGATGTCATGTAATCTTATGACATATTGTTTATGTTTTAGATTAGACTTTACATATATTGTTGGGTATTATATTTTACACCGACGCATCGAATCGTTACTCGTTTATAATAAGAAATTAAAGAAATATGATAAGATATTATAACGAGTAATTGAAACATTTGACGGGTGTAATATTATATTATATTTTATTCCTTTGGTCTTATCCAAGTGATGGTGGAGTGAAGACCAAGGCACAAAACTGGTATAAATAGATGATTTAGGTCATTTGTTTAGGTCATGTGTGCATTGTGAGATTTATTATTGTATTAGGAGAGTTTGCCCCCGTGGAAGAGATCTCCCCGGGTGGCCGTTCCTTTGTATGTATGAATGTATGTATGAGCGTTATTCATGACAATCATTCGGTTAATGAAATCATACCACTACATCTATCTATAGTGTTTCGATTACATACAATTGTTCATCCTACTTTATTGATTATTGTTAATCGAAACGAACTCTCCACATCTGTCCATTAATATCGTTCAAGAGTGAATACGTGTTACGATCCTAACCCGGATCCGAGCTCCACCGTTAATACCGATTATTCACGCTTCCGCACCGGGGCTCGGTTCTCACAATTGGTATCAAAGCGGGTACTGAATCGTTCAGACTAACCGCTGAATTTGATTCAATTCGCTCTTGAATCCGCCATGGACGTTAAACTTGAAGTTCGTTGATGTTTTTATGGGTTTTTGCAAGGATTTGGATGAACGTTGATGATTGAAGGATTATAAATGTGGATTGATGTTTGGGTCGATGATTAGTTCGGAGATTCATCATCAATTTCATGTTTATATATCCAGTTTCGTCCAGATCTATTGATTTCGGTTCGTTTTAGGTCGAACCCACTTATATTTGATGTTCTAGATCCAATTGTTTGATGAAATTGATGATAGGTTGGTGTTAGAATTTTGATTTCGTGATGATTTGATGAGATTGCAATGATAAGTGTTTAGTTTCAGATTTAAGATTTTAGGGCTCGTTTGTTTAAAATCTAGGGAAAAACAATATCGATGTTACTTAAGGCACATTGAAGGTTGTTTCTGGTTCGTATGATGATTATGATGTGTTTGGAGTTAATTTGTATAATTAATTTCATGATTGAGGTGCTTATTTCGGTTTTGAAATATATGGATTTGTATGAACGAACAGTCAGATTATAGTCATGACAAGTTGGGATTGCTATTGATTTGGTTAGTTTATGTTCGAGCTATTATATGGCAGATTATGGTTCCGAACACCTACGTTGCTGATACTGATACTAGTTATTAACGAGTTGTAATGGGCTGCTTGTTATTGATATGTGAAGTCATCCACGAGTAAATGTAGCAGATTGTAGCTTATTTGAGCATATGGAACAATTATTCACGAACATATTTGGGTATTTGCAGCGGATGGTGCGTTTCTGGGGTAAAATGGATACAGTATTGAATAGAAAATGCTGACGTTAAATATTCTGATTCGTTGCTGCTGATACTTATTTGTTATCAGATTTGTTGTTGCTGATATTTCCGAACAGTCAAAACAGTATGTAGCTGATACAAGATGAATGTTGCTGATAATATAGGTTCTTCATGAGCAGATTTTATTAACGAACAGTTACTTGTATTTTGAGGCTGAATTGATATCATGAATACTTAGCTGCTGCAGATAATTTGAATCCTGATAGTGTTGCTGATGTTCGGTTTACTTCTGCTGATTTTTTTAACGAGTACATGCTGAAATGCTCGAACAAATAATTTGTTGCTGCTGATATGAATGTATTGTTATTATCATTCTCCAGCAGTTTGCAACAACATTATTAGTTTAACTGCAATCTGATTCACAATCAGTTCGTGCATGTCAGATAAACGCAGGGATAATTGTGTAAAATACAGCTGCTGTTACTGATATGTTAATTTAGGAACACGTCGCAGCAGGGGTATTTTGGTAACTATGAAGTTGGTACAGCTGCTGAAACACATTTTTATCAGTTATTTATGTTACAATTTATTCTCGAGCAAAAGAGTCTGTCACGAACAACTGCTAACACGAACAGTTGCTGCATATTTTAGCCGAACACTTCTTAACAGTTGCTGCAACATACATTTATTTAGGTATAGATGTTACCAGGGGCTGTTAGGTAACTGTGAGGAGGCAACAAGGGTATTTTCATACGTTTCAGAGATGATACATTAAGATTTACAGACCAAGAACTTTGAAGATCAAAAACTTTTGGTTGTTGTAGATATAGTTTTGATCTCGAATTGATGAAAGCATGTGTATTTGCTGCTAATATTTGCTCGAACGTTTGTTGATATAGTGATTGTTCACGAAAAAGATGAAAGAGTAGATATGGCTGTTGATTAAGTGTTTGAGCAAGGTTGCTGATATGCAAGGATTATTGTAGGGGCTGTTTCGTAAATTTGTTGCAGAAACTGAATGTACAAGCTGATTGAGTGCTGAAAAACGTGCTGAAACGGGCAAAAACGCGCTGAAACTGCTGATTCATTGCTGAAAACGCGTTGATTTGTGCTGAAACGCACTGTTTAAGTGCTGAAACGCAATGTTTAAGTGCTGAAACGAATGAAAAACATGCTGAACGCACTGTTTAATTGCTGAAACGAACGAAAAAAGTGCTGAAACGCACTGTTTAAGTGCTGAATATTGCTGATGCGTTGCTGTTTTTGCTGATAAACGAGCTGAACGTGCTGATTTTGCGGCTGTAACGAGCCAAAAATGCACTGAAATGTTGCTGAAAATGTTGTTAAAAGGTGCTGTTAATGGGCTGATTATTTGCAAGGGTATTTCAGTCTTTTTATAGCTGGTACATGTTCTAATACTTAAGATACGAGGATTATATGTTCGAAATGTTAAGTGATTCAAGCCCAAGCACAAAAAGATAAGTTCTTAAGGCTTCGAGCACATAACTTTGACAACAAGCACTTAATTTTTGTTTCCAGTACATAAGTGTTTGTTCGAGCATGTGATGTTTTAAGTCTCGAGCACATCGTGTTTTATTGAGCATATAAATATTCATCTCGAGCACAAATTATCTCGAGCACATCTTGTGTGCACGAGCATATCATGAGTTTTGATGGAAAATCTTCTAAGTATGGAGGCTCGAACACACTTTTTGCTCACTAGCATGCTTTGTGCTAGTAATGAAAACCATGAAATCACTGCATCTTTTTACTCTCAAGCACACTGTGTGCTAGTGAACAGAAAGTTTGTGTTTGTGAAATATTTCAAGTTTTTAGAAGAAATGTTTGGATATTGATGCAGTTGACTATCAAAGTCAAACGGGCCAAGATGAAGAAATGAATGTATTCTCGCTTATCCGTTGACTTTTTGACCATGTATTCTTAATGAAAAATGTTTGCCCAAGTATAAGTGACTGTTTGGAAGTGACTTTTTCTGGTAACTCAGCCGTTGACCATGTCAGGTCAATGAGGGGTATTTTGGTCATTTTGGAAGATTTTTGAGCAAAAATTGGGCAAAATTCACCGAAAATTTCACAACTTCAACAAGATGCTTACAAGAACAAGATGGTTGATTTATCCGGGTCATTTCAAGAGTTGACCATGTCAAATGTCAACTTTCAACCACAAAAGGTTCTTTTATTGTGTTTATTTTGAATATTTATCAACAATTCTTGATAGGGATGGTCAAGATTGTTTGAATTGAAGATGTTCACCCGCAATTGATTTAAAGACACATTCTTTATGACATTGCAACGAAATTGGAGGAGAAAATTTACATGGAATTTCATTGCAAATTTTGGTCGAATCAAGTGAAAGACTCACTTTAAAAAAAATTTTGAGTTTATTTCCTTTTGCGGTTTTGGATTAACTTGTAGTTGAAGATTGAAGTTTGAATCCTCGATCTTATGCCTATACAACTATATCCGAAAGAGATAAAGAGAAGATGATTTGAAATGAAAAATAGGAGATGCTTATTGTGAGGGGGAGAATTTCTATGAAAGGCATCGGGTTATGAGGTGATCGTGAAAGTGATTTGATGGCATCGGTCTAAGGGGGAGATTGTTGGGTATTATATTTTAGACTGACGCATCGAATCGTTACTCGTTTATAATAAGAAATTAAAGAAATATGACAAGATATTATAACGAGTAATTGAAACATTTGACAGGTGAAATATTATATTATATTTTATTCCTTTGGTCTTATCCAAGTGGTGGTGGAGTGAAGACCAAGGCACAAGACTAGTATAAATAAATGATTTAGGTCATTTGTTTAGGTCATGTGTGCATTGTGAGATTTATTATTGTATTAGGAGAGTTTGTCCCAGGGGAAGAGATCTCCCCGGGTGGCCGTTCCTTTGTATGTATGAATGTATGTATGAGTGTTCTTCATGACAATCATTCGGTTAATGAAATCATACTACTACATCTATCTATTGTGTTTCGATTACATACATTTGTTCATCCTACTTTATTGATTATTGTTAATCGAAACGAACTCTCCACATCCGTCCATTAATATCGTTCAATAGTGAATACGTGTTACGATCCCAACCCGGATCCGAGCCCCACCGTTAATACCGATTATTCACGCTTCCGCACCAGGGCTCGGTTCTCACATATATCACAACCTCCAAGTTCACCACTCTAAATTCAGCCGTGTGTTTTCCACAGACGAACAAATTTTGTTTGTGATTGGCGTTTGGATTGATTGTAATATCGTTTATAATCAATAAAACATGAATATGTAAGTGATTGTTCGTGTTCTTGTTCTACTCATTGTTATTACACGTTGTTGACGATCAAGGGGATTCCACACCCTTGATAGATCGATTTAGTCTCGTCAAGATCCAGCTAGGGACCTACAATTGGTACCAGATCATTTACTCGAAATTGTGTGGTTTGGGATTGATTAACGAGTGTTTCCGAGTTGTTTTAACGATATTTCACAGCCAAAACAGTCACAAAACTCATCCTCACTGAAATATCACCCTTACAGTCGATAACCATCTCCATCAGCTGCCACAAACCCTAGAATTTCCGAATTTGGAAAGTTCCAGTCGTCTAGGCGAAGTTGCCACTAGGGTTATTCAACGACCAGGCGAAGTTATAACCTTGGTGAAGTTATTGGCGAAGTTATAACCTTAGGGAAATTATTGGCGAAGTTATTGGTGAAGTTATCTTGTGAAGTTAGCTGTAAGGTTAATGGTGAAGTTAGCAATGAAATTATTAGATGAACTTGTCGATTAACTTATCGATGAGCTTAACTGTTGACAAACTTATACCCAGTGAACGTGCTATGTTTGCTTCTTGTTTAGTTCAATTCGGTTTCGACGAACATATTAGTCAGTTTTGAGCATATCGAGGACAATAGAAAAGTTAGATTTGGATTCTGACTCCAATATACCAAATGCCATTTGAATCCTTTTTGCTGCATATAAATTGGCTTCAATAGCGAGAGTAAATGGCATGTTAATAATTGGCGATAAAATCGAAACCCGAAGTAAGCCGCCGAAGTTGGTGAAAGGTGCAGATTTTGTAGTACGGAGAGAAAAGTTTAAAGAGTTTGTCCAAAATCAAGATGCCAGAATGTGAAGTTGCATGACAAATGGATATATTTGTCCATTCACTGAAACAGAAGGAAGACAAATAGTTACAAAGTATGTCAACATGCCCGATGCTAACAAAGGAATGTATAATGTAGAAGAGAAAGAAATGGATGTAATTATGATAGATTTACCGGATACGGTGATCCATAATTTCAAAGAGTATCGTACTTCAATGAATATGTGGGCGGAAGTCGAGAAACGGATTGATGTGAGTTCTTCATCCAAATCTTCGGGACAAGGTACAAGTAATACTACTCGGAGTAGTAAAGTTAATAAGGCATTGGTGTATCAAAGGAATGACACGTATGAGTAAAATGTCCAAGTTGAAAAAATATATAATCAATTTCAAACAACTCTGATAGTGGAGGAAACTGAGGAAGTTGTGCTAAGTGATTTTGAAACAGTGACTGAAGAGGAAGATGCTGAATCAGTGGCGAAGCTTGGACTGAGGTACCGGAGGGCGAGCTCAAAATGCATACAAAATTTCACAAACGAGGGGGGGCCGGGCTCAAATTTTCGACCGAAAACGGGTAAATTTACACTAATACGCAAACAAACAGGGGGGGCGGAGCCACCCCCGGCCTCAATGAAGCTTCGCCCATGGCTGAAATGGTAAAGGATGCATGTGTTCGAGATTACATGGTATATGCACAACCTAAGTAAGTTCTGAAGTTTGTTGCTCTAGTTGTGAAACTTTGCTAACGAAAGGAATCTGTTGACTGAACAAAATGCCAAATTAATAAGTGAAATACAAGCGCTAAAAGAAAATAATCATTACATTAAAGAAAAGGAGAGTATCTATCGTAAAACTATTAAAATGTATGAGAAATATATTAGGGCTCTAAAAACAACCACCGGTGAGAAAGTTCGGGTATTCGACTTAGCTTATGAGGTTGTAAAAGAGATAACTAAAGATTTATATGAAAAAGAAAAGGAAATACCTAACTACCAAGTTAAGTAGGTTGAGTTAAATAGAAAAATTGAACAACTTAGAAACTCTTCTCTAGTGTTAAATCACATGATAACCAATGATAAAGAGGGATAGGGATTTAATGAAGTCCCATCACCTTTTAATGATAACTATACGAGCAAACCTAGTAAGGAGTTGCCTGGAAATGAATCTTTATTTTGCGAAAAGTCAACATTTAACCAGTCAACTAAAGTTAACGTCGTTGAAAAGAGGAGGCGAATTTGTCTAAGTTTGCTACCCCTGCCCCAGCGATATTAATAGATGAGGCAAAATTGCCCAACTTCGTCAAAAATAGTCAGGCGAAAATGAGCAACCTCACCACAACTACTGCTGAAAAACCAAACTCCTCAAAACTAAAGTCGCTTACTCCGGTAAAATTCGTAATAGGAAGTGAGATGAAGGATGAAGTTGTTAAACTAACGAAAGAATCAAACATTAAATTTGTTGAAAGTAAAAAATGTTTCAATTCAAAGAATCAACAAATTAATGAAACTACTTCATCATCATCCACAAATCAAGAAGGAAGTGTGAGTTCTGGGACTAGTAGCTCAAACAAATTTAAAAGACGATCGTGTTTTCATTGTCACACCAACGGTCATGTGGTTTATGTGTGTCCGTTGGAGAATGGTGGTAAAGAAATTGAAACTGAACCTAAAATATCTATATCTCAAAATAAAATGGTTCAACGAAATCAACAAGATATATCCATTTGGGAAAAGAGGGTTAAAGAAGTAAATTCAAATTTTCAAAGAAATCAACAAGATTTACTCCCAATTCCTCAAATTATAAACATTTTAACAGACCTCAAAGTGCTTAAATGATTTATAATAGTTATAGAGGTCAGTGTAATTTGTTTCGTTCAAACAGTTGTGATCAACCAAGATGATTTAAACGGTATGGGAATTGTCATTTTTCAAAATCATAATAATTATATATAATCAAAGTTTTGGTAATAGGGATTTTTACAACTTGAATTCTCATAATTCAAGTTTTCAAAGTGATTATAACATCGCAAACAAATCAACATGTGATGTAGCCAAGACACATGATAAGCGTGATGGTTATTTGAAAGAGTTTTCATATGTTGATGAGTTTGGAAAATCCAATACCGTAATGGCTGGATCTCTCGTGCTAACTAATTTGTGTAACAACTCGGACTTTTCGTTTATAATATATATATACATACATATTAACAGACCCGTTTTCGTTTTCGGGTAATTTAATTAATAAAGTATTCAACTAATCAAATATATATTTTTTTATTTTTCTTTATTTAATTAATTATAACGTTGTTAAATAAACAAACCACCCTCACACTTAGTTTTAACTCCTATTGTATCCATACATGAAGTACAAGGACTAATTTGCAATTTAAACTAAATATTATATCATCTTCCTTAACAAAACCCTAACCCATGATCCAAACCCGTATTCGGATCCAAACCCGTGACCCGTATGATTTCTTGTGCCTTAATTAACGAGTTATAATTAAAATTGATTCGTGTAGATCGTTTTATACCTAAAACCGCTCTAATGAACAAACCAATTTGGCAACAAGATCTTAAATAGAATCGTATTTGATCTCGTTTATTAAAATAACCAAACCAACTTGTAAATCGGTATATATACATCATAATAAATCAATTAAATCATTATGGAGCATCCTTGTACACACACAATCGAGAACCCCAGGTCAATTGCATCTCACACAACCTGTATAATCTATTCCGATCCCACCTTTGCCGTCGGTGTCGAGTTCGTCGTCAGCCTCCAATTCGTAACAATTAAAGGTAATAAATACATGCTTATTGATCGATTTTAATCCATAAAAAAAAGCCCCACATAATTTTAAGGACCACTGATCGGTTCGAACGATTGATTGATTTAGGGTTTTGATTTAAATTGGGATTAAACTGATTTTAGATATAAATTATTGAATTCAATCTTTAACAAAGTTAGTTACTTGACTGGTTGGCTAATGCATGAATTTTGAAACCGGTGAAGCGACTGGGGGCGCATGTTCGACTCCCCAGCCCGGTTTTGTTGATATTTTTTAAACATGTTTATATTTTTTTAAACATGTTTATATTAATTTAAAATCATTTATAATCAATATTATTGATAAATAAACATTATTCTATGAATCCGACACTCTCGTTGTAAAAAAACTACTGAAATGATCCAATACCTGTATGTATATATATGTATTTATATATATATATATATATTGAAAAAGGGTTCAAATAAAAAACAATTGTTTTGTGAGAAATGTGAGAAGACTTTAAATAAAGTACATCACCTAAATAGGACACTATAACATGTAAATAGGAAACTATACAACTTTTAGAAACTACCAATCTCAACCACTATATCCTAGATCCAATGGCCTAGATCTATTTTTATGTTTCTTACAAAACTATTGTTTTTTTTACATTAACCCTACCCTATATATGTATATTATATGCATATATATATACATACATACATTATTTTTTAAATAAAAATGTATAATAAATAAAATAGACGTGTTACATATATTTTTACCACTAATTTCCGTTAAAGACTCAAAATAAATATTTATTTAAATATGATTATTATAATACATATTATATCTACTTATTTATTATATTTATATATATTTGTATTGATTTATTCAATATCACATGTATATCTCATATTATATTTAATTAAGTTATTTTATTATATTTATCTATTTAATTATATATTACCTAACTATAATAATTATAAGTATATTTTATATTCAATTTATTTATTTTAAATGATTTCATTTATATATTTGATTTTATATTATATCAAGCATAAGCATAAGCAATTGTATTTTAAATAATATAAATAATCATCTTATAAATAAATGATAAAAAATAATAATTATTTTACAATAATGATAACAATAGAGATCAATCGTTCAATCAATAACATTTCAGTCACAAACATACTCAAATCACATTGAAACCCTAAATCCATTGTACGTGTTATATCACTTACAATTAACTCATAATACTATATTTAACTAGTAATTCTTGACGGTGAATCCGAAGGGTTTAACATTATCACATCATCACTTTGACTTTTGTTCATCTAATCAGGTGAGTAATCACTCCCCTATTTTACTTGTTTTCAAACGTTTTGGGGGCTTATGTGTACCTGTTAATTACTTACATACTTTATCACTTGTGGGAGAGCTCACGTGTTACAGCGGGTGTCCTAACTAATTTCGTTAGTCATCGAGCTACAAACATATATGTGTTGTAGTATGATGCCATGCGCTGTATTTAAAATTAAAAGGAATACTGTTAATGTTATCTTTACATATTAAAAAATGACACTACTTTTGGTTACAAAGCCATTGACACAAACTTGAGATTCACATAGTAGCCCTTTCCTCAAATATCCCTCTCATTTAATATAAAAAAGACACAGACCCTTTAGAGTCCTCATAAGCCTATTAGTGGTAACACCATAGAATACTATGATATAAATATATACTTATTCTCACAAAGAGAGACTATTTTCTCCTCCATCAACACCTCAACTGATTACGGTTCCATCCAGCACCACCTCCTTGGATCATCACTTTCACCCTGCTAATGCACTTAGTTTTGAACGATCTTAATCGCCGCAACCCTTGCTGGATTAGCAGACTGGTCCATCTTAATCGCTGCAACCCTTGCTGAATTTGCAGCCTGGTTAAAGTGGTTAGCAATAGTTGTTAGAAAACTTGTATAATACAATCCAGAAAAAGAAAAGAAATAAAAGAAACAGTAAATCGGGCTTGTGTTTAACACAATTCCCTTAGACAGATTCGGGTCTGTTCCTAGGGTACTCCGGTTCGAAACAGAATCGTAGCTCTGCTGGACTCTATCACTTGCCTGAAACGAAAATAAAAATAATATTGTTGCAACAAAGAGGAAAATGAAGTGTGTATGTTGGTGTGTCTAAACTGCAGGGATGGTCCTGGTTAAATAGCCACATGATCATAATCAACAATGTTAATGACCATTAAATAATAATAATAATAATATCAAATAATGGCCATTAGTGCAGATTACAAAACTAAAAATAATAATCATTCACTTAATGATTATTAATGTTATTCACCATACCAGATTTTGAATTTCAAAAAATTGTCTCATGTAGGCTCAGGTTTTTGGAGTTGCATTCGTGTCCGTGCGGGCACACACGAGTTCGATGAATTTCTAGTCCAGAAACTCAAATTTGCACTCCACCTGCGCGCGCGTAGGACTTGTGGTAAAACATGTCATAAATATTCAAATTATTGGTAAAGGCTCTACCTTATATACCACTCATTATTTTGTTCCCAATCCGATGTGGGACAACCTTTTACCACTTCCTTAATAAGACTTCATTTACACATTTTTACTTAAAAACTTCCAACAATCCCTCACATGAATGGAGGTCGAAACAACATTATTCCGATTAGATTTCAGCAGTTGAATCTTGCATACAATAGGTAGGTGTTATCCTTTGAACCTTTGCTTATGAAGCATACTTAGCCCAATGGCTCTAAGTAGACAGTGATTTCTTTGAACTCGTCTGCCGTTTGTGTAGACGACAATACCCTTCACACAAGACTCTCCCTGACAAAGTCAAGTCCTCATAGTTATGTTCATGAACATGCGCCTGGTTCTGCAAGAGCTATTAGGTATTGTGCCCAACAACACCCTTCGAAGCGACCCCACTTCTCTTTCACATAGGTGATTCACTATGTATGACTACCTTGGTCGAATCATTAAAAGCCATATGCTTAGCCTCGCACTTTTCACTTTAGAAATGGACTAAGAAGGTTACCTAGCTATGTAGTAAACTCCCTCTTAAATTGTAGGGTTATCCCCCCCCCCCCCCCACAGTGACCGCACTAATTCATACAATTAGGTTTTCCTATTGAACTCAATTCTTGGGATCTCCAATATGTTGAGTTAGGTTTCCTTCGTATGAAATTTAATTCTTCAATGGCTTCAGTCCCATTCCCATGGACGACTTTTGAACTAACGCTCTACTTAGGCCTTTTGTTAGTGGATCCACAATATTATCCTTTGACTTCACATAGTCAACACTGATAATTCCAGTAGATATTAGTTGTCGTACCGTATTATGTCTACGTCTAATATGTCTATTCTTACCATTATACATTGTGCTATGAGCTCTGCCAATTGCCGATTGGCTATCACAATGTATACAGAAGGCCGATGCCAGCTTAGGCCATCTTGGTATATCCTCAACAAATTGATGTAAACATTCTGCCTCCTCGCCCGCTTTATCTAGGGCGATGAATTCGGATTCCATCGTGGATCTAGCTATAACCGTTTGCTTTGACGATATCCACGATATAGAAGCACCTCCAAGTGTGAATACATACCCACTTGTTGCTCTGGAATCATTCGAGTCATATATCCAATTTGCATCACAATGTCCTACGACAACTGCTGGATATCTGTTATAATGTAACCCGTATTCCCTAGTGTACCTTAGGTACCGAAGCAACCGAATCACACAGTTCCAATGACTTGAACTTGGGTTGCTTGTGTATCTACTTAGCTTACTCACAGCACATGATAAGTCGGGTCTAGTGCAACTCATAAGATACATCAAGCTGCAATAATTCTTGAGTATTCCAACTGGTTAACGGGTTCACCTCTATTTTTAGCTAGATGTTGACGTGTGTCAATGGGAGTTCTAGCTACATTAGAGTCATTCGCATTAAACTTCTTAAGAATTTTGCTCACGTAGTGGGATTGACTTAAAACAAGTCCATTTTGGGTTCGTGTGATTTTAACTCTCAGAATCACATCCGCAAAACCCATGTCCTTCATGTCAAATTTTGCCTTTAACATATTCTTTGTGAACGTTATGATTTTGTCTTCACTTCCAGAAATGAGCATATCATCTACCTATAGACACAAAATGACATATCCATCGGATGTGTCCTTCACGTATACACATTTGTCACATTCATTAATTTTGAACCCATCATCAAGCATGACATGATAAAACTTTTGGTGCCATTGTTTAGGAGCTTGTTTCAATCCATACAAGGATTTCACAAGTTTACACACTTTCTTTTCTTACCCAACGACTATGAAGCCTTCAGGTTGTTCCATGTAAATCTCTTCCTCCATATTTCCATTCAAGAAAGCTGTTTTTACATCCATTTGGTGAACTTCCAAGTTTCTAACGGCGGCAATGGCAAGCACCAACCTGATAGAGGTTATTCGCGTAACTGGCGAATACGTATCAAAGTAATCTAAACCTTCTCGTTGTTTATATTCTTTGACCACCAACCTTGCCTTGTACTTATCGATAGTTCCATCAGGTTTCATCTTCTTCTTGAAGATCCATCGATATCCTAGTGGTTTACACCCTTGAGGAAGATCCACTTGTTCCCACGTATGATTTTGTAAGATAGAATCTATCTCACATTTGATGGGCTCCTTCCACTGAGGTCCTTCAGTAGAATTCACCGCTTGTTGATACGTTTGAGGTTCCACTTCTACCATGCAGGCAAGGAAATCAAGGCCGTTTACTCTTTCTGATTTCAACCTCCTCTGCCTCAGATTGTTCCCGAGGTTCATCTCCAGCACCCTCGTTTTGAATACTTTCCTCAACCGGTCTAGAATAGCTCCGTTTTCCTTTATCCAAACATGGGAACATATGTTCCAACCATGATGCCACCTTCGATTTTATTGTGGTGCCATTGTTTATTCCAAGGTTCTTGGAATCATGCACAAGAAATCGAAATACACCACTTGGATGGGTATATCCTATAAATACACAATCCACAAGCCTTTTGTTAGCGGATCCGCAATATTATCCTTTGACTTCACGTAGTCAACAGTGATAATTCCAATAGATATTAGTTGTCGTACCGTATTATGTCTACGTCTAATATGTCTATTCTTACCATTATACATTGTGCTATGAGTTCTGCCAGTTATACGTCTTCCTTTGTAGCTCTATGTTGGATACCAACACGAGCCTTGCATTTGCGCCTACAGCCCACACAGTGTCATGGGCGTTCAAGAATGAAGAAGTACATACCGTAGATACCAGTTGACGGTTCACACCTATAATCACCAAAAAGTATTACAAAATATTACAGGTCAAAATGAAAGGTCATGTTGACCCAAACATGTTTTTTGTCTATTACTTAATGCATCTTTAATCGTGTACCGTCATATATGATTACCAAATTTTTCAGTAACTGTGGTCACCTGAATCATATATGAGACCGTCTCTAGACACAACATGTACATCAATGGTTCTTGGAACAAGTTTCAGAACAGCCAAGGTAACGACTTCCTAAATACAAAGTGAGATAACACTTTGAATCGACCAAAAATAATCAACAAATTAAAATTGCTTATTGTAAACAACTTGGTTTATTCTAAATTAAGCATCTATAAAAAAGTACTTCTATTTATCCAAAAACTGATAGTATAACTCTCGAGCAAATTGAAGGAGCATGATCATGAACCAAATTATAGATCCCTGAGTCACATGCATATCCTTCCAGCATCAAAGTTTCTATTTGCAAAATAAAAAGTTAAATAAATATCAATAAAATAAACCATTAAAAGTAGTCCAAGAATCAATAACTTTTTTTTGTATCATTTAATTACTTTTGTATATCACACATGAATATATTAACGAACGGAAACAAACAAACATAAAAGAATTTAAACGAATGTTCAAGAACATATATAAACTCCACAACCGCCACGCTCTCCGGCGGATTAGTAACCACTTAACTTCTGATTCAGGTGGTTAAACAACAAGTTAATCAGTAATATTATTGCCCGCCACATGTACAACTTGATTTCTAAAGTTCACAGTTGCATACGCATTTACGTTGTTAGTTGAAAGGAAAGCAGCACATTTTCCAGTCTTGTAGTTGTAAACATATGCCTATAATTATAAAGACAACCAAATGTAAGAGTTGGAGTCCGCTGCTGACGTGGATATTGCGACATGACTAAGAAGAAACATTAAAATACAACTTTTTGATAGTTTCCAAGACTGATAATAGGGGGATCACCATTTACCAAAGCAAGCTCACATATTTTTATGGCTCTACTAAGATCTTTTAGATGCCCCCCACTAAGCTTCACGTTTTAGTCCTAGAAATAGAGCATTTCAATAAACCTTATTTTATCCAACTTTAGTAACAAAAATTAAAATATTAAGATCTCTAGTCTTGGAAACAGAATTATCTTAAATGCATTCTTTATCTTTATGCCAAGAAAGTTGCAAGGATTAAATGTTTGATGGGTTGGTAAAGAATATATGGCTAACATCAAAATCACTAGTTTACCCTAAGGATGAACTAAGGGCGCGTTCGTTTCATAGAATGAAACGGAATTGGAATTGAAATTTGCATAGGAATTTGAATTTAAAGGAATTGGAACTTAAACATTCCCATAGGATTGGAATTTGCTGGAATTGGAATCTCAATTCCATCTAACGTGTTTGGTTGGCCAATGAGTCGGAGGCAATCACTTTGACCCACTCTACCGACGACCCACAACGTTTTTGGAAGATCCGGCCCGCTGATGATTTGAACCGCTTCCACCCGACCCGACCCGGCCCGCTTTCGTTTTTTTTTGTTTCGTTATTTTTTCCGGTTTCATTCTGGTTCGTTTTTTTTTACTTAAGTTGGTTAGTTTATTGGGTTTTGTTCCGGCTCGGTTTCAATTTTTTTGGTTCGTTTAGGTTAGGTTTTCGTATTCAGTTTTCTTCGAGTTCGTTTTTTTCTTTTTTTTTGTTCAGATTTTTGGGTTTCGTCCCGTTTCGGTTTTTTTGGTTCGTTTAAGTCGTTTTTTTCTATTTCTGTTTGGTTCAAACTCTTTTTTTTTTGCTTATTTTGTTCAGTTTTTTAGTTTTGTGTTTGGTTCAAGTTCGTTTTTTTTGCTTATCTTGTTCAGTTTCTTGGGTTTCGGCTCGTTTCGGTTTTTTTGGTTCGTTTATGTTGTTTTTTTCGGTTTCTGTTTGGTTCAAGTTCGTTTTTTTCCTTATTTTGTTCAGTTTTTTGGGTTTCGGCCCGTTTCGTTTTTCTGGTTCGTTACTTTTCGGTTTCTGTTTGGTTCAAGTTTGTTTTTTTGCTTATTTTGTTCATTTTTTGGGTCTCGGCCCGTTTCGGTTTTTTTGATTCGTTTATGTTGTGTTTTCGTTGTTTGGTTCAAGTTCGTTTTTTGCTTATTTTGTTCAATTTTTTGGGTTTCGGCCCATGTCGGTCTTTTTGTTCGTTTTTATCGGTTTCTGTTTGGTTCAAGTTCGTTTTTTTGCTTATTTTGTTCATTTTTTTGGGTTTCGTCCCGTTTTGGTTTTTTTGGTTCGATTATGATGTTTTTTTTCGGTTTATGTTTGGTTCAAGTTCGTTTTTTTGCTTATTTTATTCAGTTTTTTTTTGTTTCGGCCCGTTTCGATTTTTTTGGTTCGTTTATGTCGGGTTTTTTTGTTTCGTTTCCGTTCGGGTTTAATTTTTTGTTTCGTTTTGTTCGTTTCCCTTTTTTTGTTTCATTTTAGTCGGTTTACTCGGTACGGTTTAACTTTTATTTTGGTTAGTTTTTTTTGTTCGGTTTATGTTTTTTTCTGTTTTGTTTTGGTTAGTTCGGTTTCGTTTCATTTTGGTTTCTATTATTTGTTTCGTTTTAGTCCATGAAATGGCCGGGGCGTCGACGGACCGGGTCGGGTTGAGCCGAACTGACCCTGGCGTCAAACCGAACACAAACTGACGCGGGGCGCCGAACCGAATGTGAGCCGACCGGGGGCGTTGACCCAAACGCGACCCGACTCGGAGCACTGAGCTGAAAGCGCTAAGACTCGGAGCGTCGACCTGAATGTGAACACACCCGAAATGTCGACCCGAACGCGACCATGTTAGTCGCTCAATTGAAGATTCCATCAAATTTACTTGAATTCCTTCACATGATGGAAGGATTTAGAATCCCTTTGTTTAAAGGAATTTGAAGGAATTAAATTCCAATTCCAATTCTAATTCCTTGTCAACCGAACACACGAAAATGGAATTAAGATTCCAATTCTAACGAAACGAACACGCCATGTCATGGGATTTTAATTTCAATTCCTTTGAATTCCCACGAATTCTGTGAAACGAACGCTCCCTAAGTTGTTTAAATAAGGGATCCCAAGCACCCGTATATATCGTTTTCTAAGTTGTGGTCAGGTTCATGGTAACATTGATAATATGACTTATATAATAGCTTTTAAAAACCCTTAACACCACTAACTATGCCTTATTGCCTACTAATCAAGTCCACACAATGACATAGGTGGCTGTATTCATTAACGTGAATTTAAAAATTGACAGCTAAGAATATGTTGTTATTCTGAGTAAGAGTCAGTCAAATCCACCATTTTAGTGCATTTAACGAAAACCAAATCATTAATGCAACTTAACACGAACTTGTTGTCTATTACTGTACATTCCCACACGCTAGGCAAAGATGCAAAGATCGTGTGTAAATGTGGAGAATATATTATGTGCGTGTACATTTCATCAAAGATCACCTAATCCGGCAAATACAAAAATTTACCTAGGCAATCAATTTATGATATCAAAACCACTAAAGTGAGAACTAAATATATTGTATCAAGGAAGGTTAGGTCTCAATTTAATAATTAGAGTGAACTGCGGTTTTTGTCCCTGTTGTTTGTTCAAATTTGCAGTTTTAGTTCAATAGTTTCAAATTTGCGCTTTCCGTCCCTATGGTTTCATTTCACTTGCAATTAAACCCGATCTCACTAACCTCGTTAAGTCTGGTCGTTGAACATATTAGTGTGCCCCTCACGTGAGGGGCAGTTTTGTTCTTTTTCTCCCCAAATAAACCCCAACCGTAATCTGCAAGCCCCTCACGTGAGGGTTGGGGTGTATTTGGGAAAAAAAGGATAAAATTGTCCCTCACGTGAGGGGCACACTGATGGGTTTAACGAAAATAATTAACGGCGTTCGTGTGGTTGGGTTTAATTGTAAGTGAAATGAAACCATAAGGACGAAAATCGCAAATTTGAAACTATTAAACTAAAATTGCAGATTTGGACAAACCACAGGAACGAAAACCGCAGTTTACTATAATAATTGTGTCAATAACTTAATTACCTAAGCACTTACTGGTTGAAAATATTAGGAAAAAAAATTAAAGATTCCTTGTTTCCTTATCCTCATCAACAGCACCAGCATAATCAACGTACAGTTTTAAGAAAAGGTTCAATTACAATCTAACTAATCACGAATTAATTGGCTGATAAAGAGTTTAAACTTTATAAATCAAAGAATCTGATTTGGACCATATATTATAATCATTGAAACAATCACCTAGAACAACTGATTAGATTAAACAGAGAACCGAGTTGAATAGTAATCATCTTAAATCCATTGATTAGATTGAAAGATATCGTAGATTAGAAAACCGGAATCACGTCGGCAATACACAGAGGTCAGGAACTCAACGGCATGGCATCCTTATGATAGAATGAATAACCCTAGGTAGAGATTCAATTGGCATCTGTTTGATGATTAGGGGGTTTTATTGAAACCGATAATTGAACGATCATTGACTCCATGAAAGTTAAAAATATGTGTAATTTCAATTGAAGGTAGTGGTTTCATCTGAACGGGAGGATTGAATTGAACGTGGGTTTTAATTGATGAACGTGGGTTGATGTATAATTAAACGTGGGTTTAAATTGGGGAATTAGGGTTACATATAGTGGAAGGACCGGAAGGACGCCGAGGATATGAAAGGGTGTCGGAGAGCAAGTGGAAAGTCGACTGAGAATGAACGTGTATTAAATTTAGCGGTGTCTCCTTCTTAAAGTTTTACATCGTCTGAAAATCAGCAAAAGACAATTTTGTCCATTCAAAATCTTTTATATGTAATATAGATATACTCATTAGCAAACTGTGATCTTTGTGTGTATATTAATTGAATGACTACTTGCCATTTGTTAACATGTTTATTTTATCATATTCAGAGAGGTCTATCATAATCACATTATATTATGATCATACAACCGTCGTAGTGGCCAAAGCCCGAATCGCATGACAATGGTTTCATCGACACCCTCATACGTCACATCATGTCATCGTAGCCAACGTCCGGCTCGCATGACAATGGTTTTACCGACACTCATTATTTGCTCAATGATTTGATTGTTTATACTCACAGATAACAGTTTTGCTCTTTATTTTCATATTATTATATTGTAATTAAAAACTGGTGATCTACTCACTCAACATGTGTTGTTGACAAAAATATCTATTTTGTACGCATTTGCAGGTTATCAATTGGATTGTTTATCAAGATGAAGATCACGTATAGATGGCCTTACGAATTAAAACTTATACTAGATTATTTGATTTCGTTTTGTAATTTCCTTGAATTGTTGTACTTGAATTTTAAATTAATTAATTAGATTATTTGATTTCGTTATGTAATTTCCTTGAATTGGTGTACTTGAATTTTAAATTAATTAATTAATTAGATATTGTCACATTCAAATTGCATGATAGTATCGTGTGAGCTATGAATCAAAGCTCAAGCCTCAACATTTCTGTCTTAGGTTGGGATGTGACAATTTGTCTAATAAAGTGCAAGAGTAGTATGGAAGGATGGTCAACAAAAAATAGGCCGTTAATAGTAGGCTACTTCTGACACAAGTTTGAGGGAGCATGTTGGTTTAAATAGTTAATATTCGTTAATTGTGAAATGAGATTTACATTATGAATGTGTGTTGTGTCTAATGGGGAGTGGGTTATTCAGAAGCAAATTGTACTTCAGGGGTGTTTAAATCTAACGATTTTGTGATTGAAATGTTAATTCCCTGTCAGTCCAAATTAAATGGGCTGGGAAATTTCGTGTAACCGTTTTTATTTAAATAAATAAAAATGTTTCGTTTATCTTTCATATTCTTAAAAAAAGTTGTATAAAATAAAAAATTACAAAAAGTTTTTTAGAAGTATAAGGGAAATGATATGAACCTTCATGTTAACAGTGAGGTCAGCACACGTAAAGTACAATAGCAGAAATGTATAGACTCTATAATCGATAATCTATGTGTCGGTAGGCTCAACCATTGAGAATGAAAAGTCGGTTTGACCTTTGACTAGTTGGAAATTAATTAAATTTTTCTATGTGAGACCCATCTTCGGGTCTTGTAAATTTAACTGAGTCTTGCGTAAGGACCGTGATGAAATGTCGGGTCATACTCAAGCCTCGTGTCATTTTATCATAACATAAAACCTACTTTTTGTATACTTACATATATATATATAGGGGTATGTTATAATAAAAAGAAATAGTTTTCTAAGAAGAGTAAGAATAAATGTAAGCCCTTTGATCTATGATCTATTGGTTGAGATTGGTAGTTTATAAAATACCAAATAATTTCCTAAGATCTAGGATTTAGGCTAAATAGTTTCATAACACTAAATTTTATGTTATTCCTACTCTTCTTACAAACTATGTCTTTTTATTTTAACCATTTTCTACATATATATATATATATATATATATATAAAAGATCCAATACAATAATCCCTAATCGTACACTACGTACGCGAGTTCCTACACTGTTGATTTCAAAATCACGCGATGGCAATATTGTAAATTTCATCAACTATGATCCACTGCTCCCATCGATTCCGTCCGCCTTCACTATCACCGTTCATCAATTCGTCACCGTCCAACGATTGTATTCTCCGTCGCGACCATCGACGTTACCTTCGTGAACCCCATTTTCCTCCGTCACGAGTTGTTCACAGGTTAGTTTATCAAATTGATCAATTGAAATTGAAATTGATGAACTAATTGATCAATTAAACTTTGAAATTGATCCAATTAATCATCAATTTGAAGTTTCAGTTATCAATTTTGAGTTTGAGTTCTGGGTTTTAACATTGAACGTATTAACATTAACCTAAAACGTATAAACAGAACGTATAAACTTTTTGTACTGAACTTTTAAAGTTTAATTGATTTTTGTTTTGAACGTTTAAATAGAACGTATAATACGTTTAAACAGAACGTATAAAGTTTTTGTATAGAACAAAAGTTTTTTGTATAGAACTTCTAAACCTTTTGTTAGAACTTCTAAAGTTTTGGTACAGAACATCTAAACTTGAACGTTTAAATGTGTTCGTTTTGGTCAGAACGTTTAAATTTATAGTTTTGATCAGAACGTATTAGTTAAACGTTTAAACTTTTTGTTCATTTTTGGTCAGAACGTTTAAACTTTTTCTTCATTTTGGTCTAAACTTTTTACGTTAGAAGTTCTAGACGAAAAATTTAGAAGTTCTGTACAAAAAGTTTAGAAGTTCTGTACAAAAAGTCCAGAACGTTTAAAGTTTTTGTGCAGAACGTTTAAACATGAACCCTAATCATAGCTCAATTAAGTGTATTATTATACAATTTCATAATCGATTATGATTTTAAAGCCTCCTACACATCAATTCTATTGATTAAATCAACAATTTTTGATCAATTTGAAGATTATTAAACTATAGCGATAATGGGTTTATCGATTTTGATTATGCTTTAGTTTTGTGGATGATTTGATTAGGGTTGAAGGCTTGCAGCAAATGACGATCTGTTGTGCGAGAAATATTTTTTTTGATTTAATTACAATTATGCCACCGCGTAGTTTTAATTGCAATTAGGATCTGGTGGTGCAGGGTCTCGCGTACCTAATGTACGATAACCTATTATTGTACGTTAACCCTCCTCTCTCTCTCTCTATATATATATATATATATTGGAGGGTTCAAATGAAAACCACTTCTTAACTTAAAAACTATGAAAACCACTCTTAACCAATCATATAATTTTGTTTTTTCTTTTCTTTTTTATTGGTTAAGGGTATACATGTAATTTAAACCTTCAAGATGTTTCAATCTCTCTCTTCCACAAACGAAACGTAATTCCGTGACGCCAAATATTGATCAGTGATTTTGATTCAACTACCATGATTGAAGATATATGCCGTCTCATATTCAACTCCCGAATCAGCCTCTTGAACACATCATCGCCGGAGAAATTCAAATAGCATAAGCCAACCGGCAACCGCTGTGTACTGATGAATCCGCGTAACCCGATCTGCTGCCACAAAATATCCACCTTCGCCACGATCGAGTCGACCCGTCTCCTACAGCAGTCAACCATCTTCGATTTCCTAGAGTGGGAACAATACTTGAGGTTGACCTTTGCCGGAAAACGAGCCGGGGTTGGACAACCAATTTGGTTGTTAATCCATGCAATAATATTTAATGGTTTTCAATAAAATCTTCTTAATAGTGTTCGGCAAAATTTTATGGTGCTAGTTTTATTTAGCATTCTTTATCCTTTTTTTTCTTAAGCAGCTTGTGATGAATTGTAACATTAAATTGTCTCATAGTATTAACAATAAGTCCTCTTGTTTGCAGATTAATGAGTTGTAAACGGAAGGCCTGTGATAGGGTTCAGCAAAAACCACTCCCAAACTTAATATCTATGATGATGATGGGTCAAGCAATTATCGCAACATTTGGTTTTGAACAATGGCCGATACGACAGACACAATGAACTACACACACATCGGCGATACACATACGTACCACCACTGGTACACATACGTACGTATCACCACTGGTACATATACGTACCACCGTTGTACACATACGTAACACCACTGACACTAGTACTGTACACATACGTACCACCGCTGATACACATACGTAACACCATTGGTACATATATGTAATAGTGTTTGTTTACTTAATATCATTTTAATGGTTGGTGACATTTCCATTGTATTTTCATCGATTTTAATGTTACATAAATACTCCACGTAAATGTTGATGAATGAGTTACGTAAATGTCAAATTAGTATTTTATTTCAATTATCAAAAATTATGTTGTTTTTTAACCAGTGTGTCACCTTTACGTAGTAAATTTGCATGTGTTGACAACTTTTTATTTATAGTTGGAAAAGAAGTGTGGATTAAAAGATAGGAGGAAAAAATGAAACAAAAACAAAAGAGATTTAAGAGAGAGGAGGGAGAAAAGGAAATTATGGAAGATTAATAGGTCTTTTTTTTCCTAGAATGCCCTTTTTTATTAAAAAATTTATCTTAAACACTTCATAATATTTACAATAATGCCACTACTCCTATAGGCCTTTAAATAAATGTGGTCAATGGTTAGATGTTAGTTTACATCGTTTTCAAGTATATGGTAGTTCTCAATGGAACCCTCCCATATATATATATATATATATATATATATATATATATATATATATATATATATATATGTATACGTATCTATTCCCACGAATCTTCGTACTTGATTACGCTGTGGCACATACCTAAATGTTGATACTAGCGGAAAACAGTTTTGCTCGGCCCTCTGTTGCCCGGTGGCGCAGACCTGAGCGTAGTAGCAGTTTGTAAGTTGTCTGACATGGTGGATTTTAAAGTGTCAAAGTATCAAGGACCAAACTAGAGTTTGTAGGTTGTATATTGTGTCAAAACTAAATTTGATCATTTGGCAAAAGGTTTAAGTCAAGTTGGGGTGACTTGATCTGGTAAAATCGTTAATGAAACTTGGCGAAGTGGTTTCTAGGCTTTTTATTTGGGTCTCACTAGCTCATATGAACCTAAATTGTGTCCGATCTTATCCCTCTAAGTAAGTATTACAGGCATGGGTTTAAGTGGACAACAATACCAACAATGGACCAGATCTAGCAAAGTATGTGTGTGCTGAAAAGTGTTCCTTGGCTATGCTAAGAACGATTTGATCCCAATAAAAACATACTTGGTTGTATATATAGTTATGTTTATAATTTGTTATTCATTTTTTGTTTATTTTATTTATGGTTTCTAAAATTGAAATTGTTAAGACTTTTTGAGAAAGTAAAAACTTTTATAAACTTTTAAATATTTTTACTTGTTTGTGTATGAGGAACAAGTTGTTCATGTTGAAGAAACTTGCATCTCAAGGGGGAGAACAAAGAGACAGGGAAATTTGGAGATAATAGATATGGAGAGACGATTTGAAGATTTAAAAATTATTAAAGTTGATGAGTTTAAAGTTTCAAAGAGACGTCAAGACTAATGATGATCCCGATTCCAAATTAAAGTTGGTGAGCTGCCAAGTTTTTCAACAATATAACTTGGTATGCAAGCTATACTTTATGGGGAGTCAATACTTCAACAACATCTGGATTTTATCTACACTTTAGGGAGAGTTAAGTTAGATGATTATTAAAGATGATTACGTCAGAGACTAAAGATTATTGAAGACCAACACAGAACATACAGAGATAAAGTTTTGAAGATAATGATCCAAGAATCTTAATCCTTTCGAGGAAGAGGATAATGAATCTTATGCAGAACTTGAAGATTCGCAGGGTATTCCATAAATAAGATATATGAGCGAAGTCATGGAGAATATTAAAGGCCTAAGACCAAACACGGGAGAAAAACAAGAATCTATGAAGCTATTGTCAAGGGGGAGACTGTTGTGCATTCTATGTGAAAACAACTTAATATATAAGTCGTGTTTATTTATCACTATGTTATGTTAGTGCTTTATAGTTAGGCAAACTTGAGTGGGCCAACGAACTTGTTTTAAGTGAACTTAACAAGTTGCCAGACCAAAGCCCAGGCTCAAGCCCAACGAAGATGTCATGTATATATATGACATATTGTTTAGATCTTTGGTTAGACTTTACAATTATCACAACCACCAAATTCGCCACTCTAGACTCAACCATGTATTTTCCATAGACGAACAAACTGTGTTCTTGTTAGAACATTGGTTATAATCAATAAAACGATAATAATAAAGTAATTGTTCTTGTTCTTGTTCTACTCGTTATTACTCGCTGTCGATAATCAAGGGGATTCCGCACCCTTGTTAGATCGGTTCAGTCTCATCAAGATCCGGCTAGGGACCTACATGACCACATGTTTTCTTCGTTCATTTACGTTCGCAAATATTGGTTTATGTTCGTTTATATCCATTTATTTATGTTCGTTAATGTTCATTTACATATTAATACAAAATAATTACATATTATTTGGATGGGTAATTAACATAATCGTTTTATATTTGTTCAGTTGAGTTCATTTAGGTGCAGTCGTTTATGATTGTTTGTGTTTGTTTACATTTGTTCATACATGTTCATTTATGTTAGTTTATATTTTTCTATTATGTCCATTTATGTTTTACTCGAATAAGTGTATGTGCTTGTGTTTTTTTTCGTATTCGTTTAAAGTTAAATGAACTAACAAGAACATGCCCTTCTTCGTGTTCGTTTACAAGCCTAGCTGTTTGGTCTTTGACCCATCAATTCTTTTCGGTACAACATACTCTAACAAGTAGATCAAAATAAATTGAAAAAGCTAAACATATTATTATATATATATTAAAAGACTAACATGTTTAACCAAAAACGTGCATTACATGTTATTTTTGTTCTAAATGATTCTTTATAAATTGTATCTCAGGCTCTTCATGTTGTACATTTAAGATGGTTTTATTAACTCTCCAGCTCGTGTCCGTTCCATGTTCTTTATTGTGCACTTCGTGACATTTGTTTTTCAATTACATTAGCTTTTGTTCTCTCTGTCTTGATGTTGATTACACATCGGCTTCTCTCTCTTTTAACTTATATCGATTCCACTGCCACGATTGTCTCTCTCTTCTACTGCTTCCACCGCGCCGGTGCCACCATCTTCAACCCCATCTGTTGTTGCCGGGTTTCATTTGGAAACCCTAGGTGGCGGCAGATGTACGGTTATTTTTTCAGGCTTCTGGTCTTTTACAGGTGCAGATATGCGACGGTGGTTGGCTGTAGAAGGCGCCAGGTTCTATTTGTAAAACCTAGGTGGTGGTGTTTTTCGTAACCCTAGGTGTCGGCGGTGGTCTTGTAGCATTTTCTGGTCACTGGTCTTTTAGTGTTTCAGAAAGAAATCTATTTGGAGGTTACTGACATTTATTTGTGACTTTATGGTTATTGATATATCATTGGGGCCAACATCCTTGCGGTTGAATATTGTTGATGATTGAAAGTTGTAGTTATTTAACTGAAACTGTTACCAGCGGCTTTCCAGATGTGTCTGGTAGCGGCATCGAACGGGGGGATTTGTGTATGCTTCATCTAATTGTTGAACAATTAATACATTATCATATTACCGTTGCTGGATTCAATTTAGGAACCCTAGGAGGCGGTTGTCGCACGACTTTCGAGCACTGGTAGTTTGTGATGTTGTCGGGTTATGTATAGGAACCCTAGGCGACAGTGATGATATTAGGGGCTTAAGGTTGTGATGGTACTCGATTATTTGAGCCTCTTTTCCTAATAGATTTTGTTTCTTGGAAGTTCATTGGATTTTCATGATTCTGTTTAAGCATATAATGTGTATTTTAATAATTGTTTTGAGACGAGTTCATTACTTTTTTATGAAGATTTTTTATGCTTTGATTTGGTTTTGCTATTATTACTATTATTATTATTATTTGAGAGTTGGAGGGGCCTTAAAATTTGTGGATATTGAAGCCTATGATGATGACTTATCTGAGCCTGTTTGTGTGACTATGTCTTAACAATGCTTGATTGTTACTAATGCAACAAGTTTTGTTGACTTGAGGGTTCACCAGAAAAGTAGTTGATTGGCGGTTGTGGAGATGGCGCTGGTAGTTAGTTGCGTGTGATGGTTGGTTAATTTTTATATGCTTTAGTTCGTTTATTTATTAGTTTTAACTATTTATTGTGGGAACTTTGATACATCATACGTGTTTAATGGATTTCGGGTCACGGATGTTAAAGTACCTAATTTGGACCTGTTGAGACACGGGATGAAGACCCGGGACGTCCAGCACGCATAACAAATAAATTATAATAAAGAATTATGCTGGTGACATGGCCCATCGCGATACGCGATGGACCACTGAAGAGCCCATCGCGTATCTCAATGGGTGACGCAGACGAGACTTTTAGGGTTTTATGTTATGTTCATCAAACACGACCCCATTCTCCCATAAACACTTCCAGGCGATTTCTAGAGCAGAAGAGAGGCGGTTCCATCATACCGGATCATACCGAGGCCAAGTACATGCTTCATATCATCACTATTGAAGATTCTATGATGTCGACGCTCGGCTAATCTCTCTGATTCATTCTCGGGATGTAGAGTTTGTATTTATTTCAGTTTTGAATGTAACTATGAACATTCTATTTGTAATTATCTTTGATTGATCTATGAGTATTGATATTTAGTATGTTGTGCATTCAATCGGTTTAGGTTTACGTTGATCAGAACGATTAGTTTGTCGGTTGCTAGAGAAATTGCTTATAGGGTTGTTTAACTAGATTGATTAAAACGAAGCACACAATTGCCCTTAGGTGAGTCACACTGGCAGGGACCATTTGATAACCAGTGTCGTGTGTTAGCGATTTTTGGTGCCTACGGTTTAACTTGTTAATCAGTCTTTAGTCAGTCTGTGATAATCAATCTGTTAGGTTGCATGAGAAACTGTTTAATTACATTCTTGAACCCCGAAGATGATTCATCTTTGTTAATTGTTTGAATTCGTGAATTTGCTTAATCAATATTAAAACCAACTTATTTGCGTCATCGGCACTAAAACTTGTTACTTCATAATGTCATAAACTTGTTTGCATGATTTACATTGACCAAATACTCCTTGTGTTCGACACCCTACTTACCCTAGCTTGCTTAGGTGATTAGGAACTGATTATAAGTATTTTTGACTAGATAGAGACAGTTTAGCATCAAAATGGCGCCGTTGCCTGTGAGTTAGTGCGCTTAGTCTTTTTCGTGTTATTTGATTTTTGTGTTTATTTCAGTTTTAAGTTTAGTTTTAATTTTTAGTTTTTAGTTTAAAGTTTATTTTCCCATTTTACGCGGGGTGTGTTGTTTGTGCAGATAGCATGTTTATGCCCACCGGGCGCTCGGGCAGACAGTCACCGCTTGTTTTCTAGCACGAAATTGAAAGATTAGCTCGGAAGAACCAAGTTCAGAACAGAAATTCAGAAATAGAGGGACAAAACCGAAACCAGAACCAAAACCAAAACCAGAATGATAACCTGAACCAAGACCCGAAACCAACTCCCAGAAAACAATGCTTTTCACCCAGACAACAATGACCAACCCGACAATAACTAATTTCCACCATTAAATACCAACCAGTAAAATGTCACACCCCGAAAACCATAACGACGCTCAGTGGAAGACTTAGGTTAAGCCTTTCGGGATGTGGCAGACGCCGTTAGCCAATCACATTACAACACAATTTATTTATATTAAATAACATTTTTATTTAAAATATCAGAGTCTTGCGTGTCTAAAGACACGGATAATGTTATTAAAAACATTAATATATTACAAACAATATCTTATTCAAACACCGACACTTCGTTCCTGCTCCCTCCTCGCGAAATCCTCATTTGCCTGAAAAGCATATTATAATAATTTTGTTAACACGAATGTTGGTGAGTTTCTCTATAAAAACGGTTTTCGTATATAAATATATATAATAACACAGGCGAATATAATAGTTTGCAACCTACCATATCCCCAATGGTACCGATCAAACACGGTACACACACCATACCAATCACACACGGTATACATAACAGTACCAAACACAGTACTCAAATAACCAACGGATTGCCTTTTACACCAAAAGTGTTAGTTGTAAACTAGCTAAGAGTACAACGCGTGTATGACTACCAATTTGATAACTCGAAACATACCATACTCAAAATATTCTCACTTTTAACCCAACGCGAATGGAAGTAGGGGGCGTTACCCCGATAGATCTACCAATATTTCTGTGTCCGTTACCCCGGTTAACAGTTATTTAACCAATTTGATTCATCCCACTATAACAACAATTTGTAAAACAATCCGCGTTTTCCAACAACAATACAACGAAAACAGTACAATACATATATATAAATATATATATCAACATAAATATGCTTTTCCCCAAAACATTTTAAGAAAAACAATTAAAACAAGAGGCGCAGAGAAAACTCACAGTTAATTTCAGAAATTGTCCAAAAACTCGTGTCCTGAATTAGTACACGTTTGTTAATTTTTATAGCTCAAGTTTGAATGGTTCGGTGACGACCCTATCCTATATGACCTCATTCTAAGTGATCACACAAGCATACAAGCACACAAGATTCCTATTCGATCACTTAGCAATTATCGGTTACACAAGTAAAGAATTACTTAATAATAATTTAGTAAATTTTATTAATTAATAAAATATTATGTATATTTTGAAAGTAATATTTTGGTTGCTGTAATATTTAGAAAAATTTAAGTTTTGCCATATTATTACTTTTAAACGTTTTTTGTCGGTTTTGACGGTTTTGCCCTTGAAGACGAACCGATTAACTTTTCGTGTAAAATTTGAATTTTAAATTACCAAAAATCAGTTTATGTATGATTTTAGTCAAGTTTCATAAGTTTATTCATAAAAATGTCATGGTTTTTATATTTGGTTTTGTTTTCTCAAAAACGTCAATTTTTAACATTTTCGTGTCGGTTTTCGCGACACGAATCGTGTAAGGGTCAAGTTTTGATTTCTTGACCTTCTCTTATACTTTAACTTATGTTAGGTATAAGAATATTATGGTTTTAGAGGCTGATTCAAAACAGTCCCGAAAACCCCTTGTCGGTTCACTTTAAAAGTCGAACTTTCTGACCGTTAATGTTACCGACAAGCTTTTTAAGCTATATTATCAAATCAAATCATCATGTACAGCAAGTAAACATATATTAACATGTATTTCATCATCATGCAACACATAATACACATCAAACAGTCATCAAAGTACTCATTCTCAAGCCTTAACTTCAAGTTTCAAATAAAGTTTCTTATTTTAGCAACTTTGTTAAAAAGCATATTTTCATCTAGTTCAAGTTTTCAAGTATCAAGATATATGTCATATGTTTTATCTCATTCAACTAGTTTGACAACAATCTATCCAACTTGTTTCATAAGCTTGTTTCACCTTTTACCAAATAAAGTTTCTTATTTTAGTAAGTGCCGGTTTTTGCAAATCTCTAACAACTTAATATTTTTCAATAGTAATGCTTACCAACATATTCCTAAGCATGTATCATAAACTACCAATGTTTGCATGTATCAAGTAACCATCAAAACTTAAATCACAAATTTCATCAAGATAAAGTTTCCTTTAATAGCATGTTTGTCATTAATAACAACTTGTTCATCCATATGAGAGACAATATCCTAACTAACAACCTAATCATGTATTATTCCAACAACAAGTTTATGTACTCATTATCTCGTCTATCCGTATTATCAAAAAGTCACTTTTCAAATAATCATCAACTTTAACTTTATGCATGTATATCTTTAAAGTTTAGTCAAGTGGGTTTACCAATAGAGATTATCATAGTATCATGTAGTCCATATTTTACCAACAAAAGTCATTCCCGACCCCAATCCATGGCTCACGGCCCATGGGGGTGGGTTCAACCAAGTTCCATTTCAATCTTTACAACCAAAACTCATGTCAAGTTATTATTCAAACTAAGTCTTTTAGCAAACTCATTCAAGTTCCATATAACTAAGTGAAATCAATCTATCAAGTGACCATAACCCATGTTATTATCAAGCAAAACAATCACTCACACACACACACAAACCCACGGCCATATATGCACACACACACAAACTCACGGCCATGCATGCATGTATAAATCAAAAACCGAACTTTGCATTTTTGAGACCAAAATCATTATCATTAAGCTCTAACTAAAGCAAAAACATCCAATACATAACCACATTACCTTAGGGTTCGGATTAGAGGTTCAAGAGAAGAAAACAAGGGCTTGAATGTGCTTAAACTCTTTCCTAAGCTTTCTTGATCCTATCTTTTGATTATGCTAGCATGGTAAGCCTTTATCTTGTATAATATGGGTGTTATTGGATTTTGAAAGAGGTGGTGGTGGAGAGAGGGATGGGGGCCGGTTTTGGGAGGAAGAAGAAGGGATGGGGTGGGGTGGGGTGGTGCATGGGGAAGTGGGGCTGGTCTTTTAATAATCATTTAATTTCTTCCAAATCTCACCAAGATATCTTTCCAATGATTGCCTAGAGTGTTGATTGGCCAAGATGGGAGGTGGGTTGGCTATATGTTGGCCGCCATTTTTGAGGTAGGGAGGGAGTGGGTAATTATTAAATTTTATCTAGTAAGTTTCGGTGGTAAAAATTAACGTAAAGTGATATTTGATGGACCAAACGAACTCCATTTCTAATAATTTTTGTCAGACATTAAACAAAATTGAATTTCAGTCTGTAACAGCCTAAAAACTGATTTTTCTAAGAAATTTGACTGTTGGTTCTTACGGTGTCCGATACTGACTCTTAATCGCTTATTTTCTAATTTTTGCGATTCGAACCTTCTAAAATTAAGTTCATATGCTATCTCTAATATTCCAATATTATTTTTGATTTTTCGAGGTCATTTTGTCATGTTTATGATTTTATCCGTTTCTAAGTCGTCACCCAGTATCATTCTACGCAGTGCTCAGTACGCGACAAATTTCAACGTTTTCAAGCTTTATATTTTAAACTCATATAAAAACAATAAAGTTTGGACAAAAATACTTTTTAATTATATTTATTTTATTAATTACTATTTGATCACGGTTACGGTAATTACCAGATCGATGGTCGTCACATAAAACAACCCTAATAGCTCAGCTCATTTTCCTAGAACCCGAAATCGAAACCGAAACCAAGATGTCGATCAGGCCGGACCATTAGCCCCAAATAACACTCCTAGACGCAGATTTCGGATTAATCTTGACGATGATCGCCCTAGTATGCATTCAGAAGATGAAGAAGAGGGGGAGAATGATGCGGGTCAAGGTTTAGAGGGTAATAAATAGGTGAATTGGTGAAGGCAGAATGAGGGTTTTGAGATGGAAAATGAGGGTGATGAAAATTTGGATGAAGTAGTGGAAGAACCGGTAAATCAAAGACGGGGTGATGCGGTTAACAGAAATGGGGGGAAGGAACGGTATGGGTCGAAACATTGTCAATCAGGCAGAACGAGTTGAAAGAGGTCGGGGTATTCAGGTGAACAGAGGAGGTTTAGTGAATCCCGGGGTGGCGAAGGAGGAATTTTGTAGCCCTGGTTCAGGGTGTTAACAGTCGGTTCAGACCAGCTATTTCAGACGGAGCATCCCTGCTTGTTCCACAGGTACGGGTTCCGGGACAACAAACCTTTAATTCCCGGCCATCATACATTAACATCATACCGCATTTTCACGGGCTGGCTTCTGAGGACCCGCATTCTCATTTGTCCGATTTTTCGGCTATTTGCGGGTCGATTGGTGACGTTACGTTTGACCAGGATGAGGTTTGGTTGAGGTTATTCCAGTTTTCACTAAAAGACAAAGCAAAAAATTGGTTTAACTCGCTCCCGATGCACAATATTGCTAATTGGGCCGAGATGCAGCAGGTGTTCCAAAACGAGTATTACTCACAGTCGAAGACGAGCAAGGCCCGAATGGAAATTCGCCACTTTTCACAATTATCAGGCGAATTATTACACAAGGCATTCACCAGATTCAAAGAAATGATCAGAAAATGCCCACACCACCAAACTAAATTGTGGGAATTGGTGAAGTGTTTTGTAGACGGGTTGACATACGAGGACCGAAAGAATTTGAAAGCCTCGTGTAACGGTCAACTGTTGAACCAACCCGAGGAAGATGATTGGGAGTTTTTGGTGTTTATGTGTGAGGATTCTAAGGTAGAGGCAACATCCGAAAGATGAAAACACCAAACTTCTTCCAGATCAGTAAAGTCGGTCACATGTGAATCTGAAAGTATATCTGAGTTGGAACGTGAACTGGCAGGGTACAGAAAGGGTAAGAAGAAAGAAGTCGGGAAAGTTGGAGTGAAATTCCTGGTTTGTGAGGATTGTGGTGAACTCGGGCATAAGGCAGAAAATTGCCCCGAGTTTTATGATGACGATGAGGATGAGCCCGAGAAGGTTAACTATGCTTACGGGGATTTCAAGGGCCAAGAGTTTAATTCAAACACTTATCACCCGGGCTTGAGGAATCACCCAAACTTTCGTTACGAGAACGTGTCTACATAGTTAAACCCAAACTTTCAGGGATCGAGCTAGAACATATCACAGGGAAATTACTGCCAGGGCGGTTATCAGCAGGGTTCGAATAATCAGAATCGGGGGTATAACAGAGACGGTAACCGGGGTGGACATTCATCGGGTAGTCAGGACCAACATAAAGGGTCCTCGGGAAATGAGGATGAGTCGTTGCACTCAAATTTGGATGCATTGATGAAGATTATGACAGATCATAAGGCTGAAACGAAGCAATAGTTCAAGTTACGGGATAAATCGTCAGAGGCAATGTTAAAGAAGATTGGTCAGCTCACCGCAGACATTGCAAAATTGAAGAAGAACGCGGGTCAACTCCCGAGTGACACTACATTCAACTCCCGAGTGACACTACGGTCAAGCCAAACCACTACATCTCGAGTTCAAAAAAGCACGTTAACAAGGTAAGTATTTTAAGAATGAGAAAAAGTATGATAACAAAGTTGGGGTTCCACCACCATTGGTTGAGGGGGTGGTGGAAGAAATTGATGAAAATCTCGTTAGTGATGACGAGCCAGAACCGGTTAAATTAATTGAATCTAATAAAAGTGGAACTAATTCTAATAAATCGGTCCCGAGAGATGACACCAACAACCCTAAAGACAAAGAGAAGGTGAAAACTGTCCCCTATCCCGATGCTTTGTTGGCGCAATATAAGGCGAAGATGGCCTAAAAAAGGGGCCCACAACAAGAAGAAATGTGGGAAACGTTTAAACAAGTTAAAATTAATATCCATCTTTTAGATGCCATAAAAGAGATTCCCGCCTATGCGAAGTACTTGAAAGAGTTATGCACACAGAAAAGGAGTTATTAGATTCCCGAACAGGTCGATTTTGCTGATAATGTGAGTGCAATTCTTTCGAGCAGGAAGCACCGAAATTCGAGCTGAAGGATCTCCCAAAGCTTTTAATATATGCTTTCCTTGGTCAGAATGAGACTTTACATGTTATTATAACTTCTAATTTATCTGTTGAATAGAAAAATGCTTTGATGGCGGTGTTGGTTGCAAACAAAGAAGACGGGTGGACGATAGCGGCTTTGAAGGGAAATAGTCCCTCAATTGTGATGCACAAAATCTTAACATATCCGAATGTCAAACCCGCACACGACGCTTAGCGGAGGTTGAACCCGAACAAGAGGTAAGTGGTGAAGAAAGAAGTGCTGAAGTGGTTAGATGCCAGAATTATTTTTGCCACATCAGACAGCATGTGGGTAACCCCGACACAGACAATACCGAAAAAAGTGGGCATCCAAGTCGTCAAGGACGACTCAGGTAATGAGGTCACCACCCGGCCGGTAATCGGGTGGCGCATTTGTATTGATTATCGAAAACTGAATGCGACAACATCGAAAGATCTCTTTCCAGTTCCGTTTATCGATCAATTTTTTGAAAATCTATCTGGTTAAATATTTTATTGCATTTTAGACGGCTATTCCGGGTATAATCAGATAGCTATTCATTCTGAAGATCAGGAGAAAACTACGTTTACGTGCCCGTATGGCACATTCGCATTTAGGCGAATGTCATTCGGGCTATGTAACGCCCACGCCACCTCTCAAAGGTGCATGATGAGTATTTTTTCTGATATGGTGGGGGAGTCTTTAAAGATTTTCACGGATGATTTTTCGATTTTCGGCACATCTTTCGAGGCATGTTTAAATCAACTCGAAAGATTATTGAAAAGATTTGTCGAAACGAACTTGGTTCTTAGTTGGGAGAAGATACATTTTATGGTTCAAGTGGGGATTGTTTTGGGCCATGTTGTGTCGATTCGTGGGATTGAGGTGGATCGAGCTAAGGTTCAAGTTATTTCCACTTTACCTCATCCCACGAATATTAAGGTCATTAGATCATTTTTGGAGCATGCCGGGTTTTATAGAGGATTCATTAAGGGTTTCAGTGATATTACCAAACCCTTATGTAATTTATTGTTAAAGGATACCCCGTTTGATTTTAATGATGAATGTGCTAAAGCCTTTGACATTTTGAAGTTATTAAGCCCCGATCTTGCAATTACCCAATTGGAATTTTCCTTTGAAATAATATGTGATGCAAGTGATTATGCGGTCGGGGATGTTTTGGGTCAACGGGTTGACAAGAAACCCATTGTGATATACTATGCAAGAAAAACTCTCTTGGATGCTCAATTGAATTACACAACAACTGAGAAAGAGTTACTAGCACTAGTATATGCTCTAGATAAATTCAGGTCTTATATTTGGGGTAGTAAAGTAATCATATATTCTGACCACTCTGCAGTTAGGTACCTTATGGACCAAAAGGATGCAAAACCGAGGCTCATAAGATGGGTTTTGTTGCTGTGACAATTGTCAATTTTTCATATTCGTATTTGAAAGTTATCGATTTATATCAACCTCAATGATTAAAGTTTGTTTCCGTTCATTATTTGTTCGTAGTGTTTATCTCCGAGCTAAAAAGTTTATAAAATAATCAAAGTTTGAAACCATATGATGTGTAAACGTAAACAATCCAAGGATAATAAAATATCAAGTTTTGATTTAGTTATATATAATTATAAAATTCAAGGTGCATAGTGTAAATAATGTTTAAAAACAAACTATAAGGTTATATATAGTTCAAGGGCCAAAAGTATAAATATAAATCAAATTATAAATAATATACTAATAAAAGCCCAGCCCAGCCCCCCCCCCCCCCCCCTCAATCGTTTTTCCGATCAAGAGTTCCAGCCACCGGATTCCAGCGCCGGCAACACGTAAACACAACCTTTCAAGCTCTGTTTGCCCCGTTAATCTAACCCAAACGTCGTATCCACTAATATTAAACATTAACAAACGATTTAATTCATCTTTTATAACCTAATTAACACTAATTAAGCTTCACCCGTCGGATTATATTCGAAGTAGTATTAACATGAATTAAACACGAAATTATCCAATTGACACTATTAAAAGGACACTAATCATCGTCCAAACGTTCTGCAACCATTACATTACCCAAACAAATTAACCACATCCTTCAATCCGTTCATCAAGTTTCATTCCCGTCAAGCCTCGTTCGTCATCAAGCTGGAACCTTTAAAGGTAATTGTTATATGAAATCGTATTAGTTTCAAGCGTATAACAAAACCCCTAGCATAAATCAAGCAAACATTCAACAGATTAAGAGTATTACATCTATGGTTTGAATGAGGAAGAAGATGAAGTTAAAGATTTGTTTATATTCAAGAGTTTCCATCTTTTAAACAAAAATCAATTTGGTTCAGTGGTTAAGTGGGTTTGTTGTGGTCAAGAAGACCTTGGTTTGAACCCGGGTCACTGCATATTCATTTTTTTTTATTTTTTAACCATTTTAATAGTTTTAATAAATTAAATATATATTTATAAATCATTATAAATTAAATAAAATTATTTTTAAGTTAAATAAAAATTGTTTTAGATTATTTTTAACCTTTACAATTAAAAACCCAAACTTTTACAAACCCTAACATCGTTAAAACTCGCAAAATAAATATATAAATATATATATCGGTGTTATCATTGTGAACTTTATAAGTTCTAAAAGACGAAAATTATACTAAAACAAATAAACATACCGGTAACGCTAAAATTCCGTAAACATTATAATATGCATCTTATAAGTAACATTATAATAATAACTTGTTAAAATCCGATAGACCTAGTTATTAAAATAGGTTAAAATGTGTAAAGGTATATATACAAACAATAATACATGAACATTAGAACCCACATGTTATTTCCATTAATTAGGTAGTAATTCTCGTTTTATTATTATTTTAGCTCGTGAGATTCAAACTTTTGGTTTCATATATAACGCGCTTTCCGCTTCGTTTCCAAGTTGTCATTCCAATTTCAAAGGTGAGTTTCTCACACCCCCTTTTTACCCTTTTAACTATTTTGGGGGTAACTTATATATCCTATCAACAATTCAATTTCTTTTATTTATTAATTACAAACTACAATTCGTTACACGGACTTGTGTGTTTACTTGTTACTTGCTCAAATATTACGTGCATAGATTTCTTCGATAAGTATGATCATACGCCCCCCCCCCCCCTTTTGCACTCAGGATCGTGTTTCGATTGGAAAATGGACCCCGACCTGGGTACGTTGGTGCATAATTCCAACTGGAAAAGACCTTCATTTATTATTTACACTCAGGACCTTTGATTCGAGTGTAAAGAACCCTTATTTGCTTTTTTCCCCAGTATTCATGGTATTTGTATGGTTTTTATGTACTATTTAAACTGTGTGAACTCACCAACTATTAAGTTAGTTGACATTATTTTATATATATGTTACATGTACAATAATTAGAGGATGAAACGGATGAGGACACTAGACCTAGGATATTTTAAATAAGAATGGAACGTTTATTTTCGTTGTAATTTCCTTATTTAAAACAACTTGGGTACTTGATGCCTTTGAATGAATTAATGATAATAATGTCACTTAATAGTGTCACATGTGTTTTGAACAATTTGTATGTTACACTCGGGCGTATTCCTCTTTAGCAGGGGTGTTACACATTGGTATCAAAGTCGTGACTATAAGATAGGTCAGTAGACGTAGTGTTCTAGTTAGTTATAGTTTATTTGCTAAATTTCTTAGGTTGTATAATTAGAAATTATGTGGGCCTTATGTGATTGTTCAAGGCACTTAGTTGTTACTATTATACTGATGATTCAATTACCTTAATTACACAAGCACACACAAGTCCAAGGCTTATGCCTAAAAACAAAGATTTTTCAAACATTTTCAGTTATCAAGTTTTATTGTGGTGTTCCGATAATTCTTCTTCTTCAAGATGGTTCTATATGGCGGGTATGTAGTAAACTGTAAGGGGGGCGTGCTTTTTTTTTGAAACTCTTGACACCAAGGTTATTTAAACCTAAGGATAAGCAATGCGCATAAATCCCAATCAGGCGCGGAACCCGGTTGCTTACCTGGAGAGTTAGGAAAGAGCATGAACTCTATTCAGCCAAAGCATACCACTTTCAACGCCATATGAATCACAACTTTAAGTTTTCAAACGTGGCCATGTTCTCTTTGTGAAAAGAATATGGTTGCACTCCTAAGGATGTCACGCAAGTCATTGTGGTTCATGCGACGTGTGACTCCGACCCTCAATGTTTTACAGTGTGTTTTAACTAGAAGTCTGCCAAGTCGTGATGATACACGAATACCCAGCTTTCGCTTCGATTTGATTTTGAGTTTCTTTTATTTTTATTTTTGGAAAGTAAAAGTCCATGGTGGTTCATGAAACTCTAATGTTCCATACAAGATTTAATATTTTTGTTATGATATTTTTCTTTTATTTTCAATTATATAATCATTTATTTATTCTTTTAAAACAAACTTTAACAAGGATTTTTATACCACACCCTATTCCGAGTCTCAAGATTTTCGTCACCATTGTTCACAGAATGTCTCTCCGTTTCAATAAGCGACGTTCTTCCGTCCGTTTCAATAAGCGACGTTCTTCCGAAACCTCTAGCCGCAAGTTGAACGCTTAGATCACCAAACAATTAGCCGCGGTCCTTCCCTACATGATGACCCAAATTCACAAGAATATGTATGCTAATAACACCTCTGCTTCAAGCAAGCCAAAAGCATCTCACTGTTCGTTTAAGACTTTCACCGATACAAAGCCCCCAGAGTTTGACGGGAATAAAGGTGCCACTACCCTACTTCAGTGGAACGAACAAATGGAGAGTAAATTCCTCCACATTGTGTGTCCCGATTACAAGCGAACCCGTTTTGCTACAAGTGTCTTTGTAAAAGGGGCACTTACCTGGTGGGTGAAGGAAAAGACAATTCGTGGTGCCGAAGCTGCCATGGTTATGCCATGGGACGAATTGAAAGAACTGGTGACCAAGTAGTTCTGCCCTCCAAGTGAGCTTATGAATTTGGAAGCTGAGTTTTAGAACCTCAAACAAGAGAGTGGTGAGCATGCATCTTACACTTCTCATTTCAATGAACTCAGTGTGCTGGTACCTCACCTTGTTACGCCAACTTCGAGTGCCATCGATAAGTACATTCGGGAACTACCGAGACAAATTCAAGATAGTGTCTTGAGTAGCGCTCCCAAGGAACTAGGTGACGTGATTAACCTTGCTACAACTTTAACTGATAATCATGTTAAAGCCAGGACTTTGACATTGAAGAAATCAAAGAAACCTGCTAATAAACCCTCTACCGAACCCAAAGAGTCGAAACCCGAGCCATCCAAGCCTTCTCATTCCTCAACCCAATGTGTAACAGTTGCCAAGGACATCATTCAGCTAGTACAGTGTGCCGTCAATGCAATTGTTGCAACCATTTTGGACACCTTAGTGCCACTTGTTGGGAGGTCACAATTGCACCAACTGCTCCTCCAAGGTTCGCTCAACCCAACCCCCATCCTGTACCATATGTTCAACCCACAAATCATATGCGAGTTTGCTATAATTGTGGTGATCCTAACCACTTTCGCAATGCGTGTCCACGACTCGCACATGTGAACACACTTCAGCTTGCCCCAGCTCCGCTATACTAGGTTCAGACGTACCAAAACCAGCAAGCCTATCAACTACAAGTTCCACCATTGTTGGCTAACCAAGCTCAAGTTCAGCCACATCCCGCCATTTTAGCTCCTGCACCACAAGGTGGTCAGATCATTCAACATGCTCAAGCTCCTCTAGAAAATCATGGGCGTGCCTTTATGATTAACGCCAATCAAGCTCAGCAAAATGGCGATGTGGTGAATGGTACGTTTCTCGTAAATGACCACTTTACAACCATTTTATTTGATACTGGTGCCGATTTGAGCTTTGTTTCTTTTGAATTTGAGCCTTTACTTGCTAAACCTTGATCTAAGCTTAAGAACTCGTATTCTGTTGAGGTAGCTAATGGTAAATCTGTAACAATTGACTCGGTTATTCGAAATTTCAAATTAAATCTAAACGGCCACAAGTTCTCAATCGACCTCATTCTTATGAAATTGGAAGTTTCGAGATCATAGTAGGCACGGACTGGTTATCTGTTCAACGTGCTGAAATTGTTTGCTTCGAGAAGTTCATCCGTATTCTGCATGCAGATGGTTAAATCCTTCGTGTCTCGGGTGAAAAGCCTTCGCCCTCGAGCCAAAATTTTATCACTTGTTTTCAATCCCAAACGTATTTACGCAAGAAGTATGTAGCATTCGTATCCCATGTGGTGGAAAAGAAAGAAAAAAAATTTGAGGACATTCATGTTGTTCGCGAGTACCCTGAGGTGTTTCCCGATGATGTTTCTGGTCTTACACCTATTCGTGATATTGAATTTCGAATCGATATCGTGCCTGGTGCAACCCCGATTGCGAGGGATCCTTATCATCTTGCATCCTCCTAGATGCAAGAATTGTCTAACCAACTCCAAGAACTTTTGAATAAAGGGTTCAAAAAGATGGATCCTTCCGTATGTGCATCGATATCGTGCCTTATCGTTTTTACTTCAAAAAGAAAGATGGATCCTTCCGTATGTGCATCGATTACCGCGAGCTCAACAAACTCACAATCAAGAATCGTTATATTTTGCCTCGCATTAACGATCTTTTTGATCAACTCCAAGGAGCTTCATGCTTCTCAAAGATTGATCTTCGTTCGGGTTATCATCAACTACGTGTGCATGAAGATGACATACCCAAGACCGCATTTCGGACTCGTTATGGGCATTATGAATTTAGGGTTATGTCTTTTGGGCTTGCTAATGCACCCGTGGTGTTTATGGACCTCATGAACCGCGTATGCAAACCTTACTTAGATATATTCGTAATTGATTTTATTGACGACATTCTTATTTATTCCAAGTCCAAAGCCGAGCACGAGAAACATCTTCGTTCCGTTCTTGATCTCTTAAGGAAGGAAAAACTTTACGCTAAGTTATCATAGTGCGAGTTATGTGGAAAGAAATTCTATTCTTAGGGCATATATTAAACGAAAAGGGTATCAACGTTGACCCAGCCAAAATCGAAGCCGTTAAGAATCGGAAAACTCCAACCACTCCTACCAAAGTTCGTTCATTTCTTGGAAATGCGGGTTACTATCATCGCTTCATTCTTAATTTTTCCAAGATCATTTTTCCCCTAACCTCATTAACTCACAAGGACAAACCTTATGAATGGGGGCCAAAGCAAGATGAAGCTTTTTAAACTCTTAAACGCATGCTTTGCGATGCACCGATCCTTGCTATTCCCGAGGGCAATGAGGATTTTGTTATCTATTGTGATGCTTCCAATCAAGGCCTCGATTGTTTCCTTATGCAACGAGGTAAAGTTATCGATTATGCTTCACGACAACTTAAGGTTAATGAAAAGAATTATACAACGCATGATCGCGAACTCCGTGCCGTTGTATTCACTTTGAAAATCTGGAGACATTATCTCTATGGCACTAAGTGTGTGGTCTTCGCAAAACACGAGAGTCTTTAACATATTTTCGACCAAAAAGATCTAAGCATGCGGCAACGACGATGGGCCAAACTACTTAGCGACTACGACTGCGAATTCGTTATCATCCCGGTAAGGCGAATGTTGTAGCCCACGCCCTTAGTCAGACCCATGTGAAATCAATTATGCTTCATAGTGTGGCCGTTCAAATCAATATCCAACTTCGTATCTTTGAATCCCAACATGTCTCTGTCACCGAGGATAATATGTATGATGAAATGTCCTGTGGTGTCGTGAATCAACTTGATACTAAGCACGATAGTTTGTTGTATTACCTCAATCGTTTGTTGGTTCCTAATCATGACGATCTTCGCACATTCATCATGGATGAAACACATAAGTCTTGATATTCCATTCATCCCGGTGCGGATAAGATGTATTTTGATCTATGGTCCACATTCTGGTAGCCGGGTATGAAGAAAGACATCGCATTATATGTAGGAAAATGTCTTACTTGCGCTAAAGTTAAGGCCGAGCACCAACGACCATTTGGTTTGCTCGTTCAACCACACATCCCTGTTTGGAAATGGGAGGATATCTCTATGGATTTCACATTCAAGCTTCCGGCTACTCGAAACCGTCACGAAGGTATGTGGGCTATAGTTGACCATTTGACTAAATCGGCTCATTTCATCCCGATCAACGAAAATTTTTCGGTTGATCAACTCGCACAGATTTATGTTCAGCGAATCGTTTTTCGTCATGGTATACCTTTGCGTAGCATTTCCGATTGTGATAGCCGTTTTACTTCTCACTTCTGGTCATCGCTTCAAAATGCATTGGGAACTCAATTGGATCTTAGCACTGCCTATCATCCTCAAACTGATGGATAATCTGAGCGCACGATTCAAACACTCGAAGACATGCTTAGATCATGTGTCATGGATTTAGGTTGAAACTGGGATTCTCATCTTCACTTGATTGAGTTCTTGTACAATAATAGTTTTCATTTGAGTATCGGTATGGCTCTATTCCAAGATCTCTATGGTCGTAAATGTCGATCACCTATCTGTTGGAACGAAATTGGTGAAACCCAAATCACCGGTCCGGAACTTGTTCAAGAGACTACTGATCTGATTGTTCACATCCGACAAAACCTCTTAACCGATCATAGCCGTCAAAGAGTTACGTCGATAACCGAAGACGACCTCTCGAGTTTAATGTTGGTGACCGTGTCCTCAAGGTATCCCCTTGGAAATGTGTTGTTCGTTTAAGCAAGAAAGGAAAACTATCTCCTCGCTTCGTTGGACCTTTCAAGATTCTTGCTCGTGTTGGTTGTGTTGCTTACACACTCGAACTTCCTCAAGAACTTTCTAATGTCCATTCGACATTTCATATTGTAAATCTAAAGAAATGTCTTGCTGAGGGAAACCTACACGTACCACTCAACGAAGTGCGCATCGATGAAACATTGCACTTTGTCGAAAAACCGGTAGAAATCATGGATTGCAAAGACAAGGAAACTAAACGTAGTTGTATACCTTTGGTAAAGGTTCGTTGGGAATCCAAGCGTGGCGCTGAATTCACTTGGGAACGAGAATATCAAATGCGAACAAAGTATCCTCATATTTTTGTTACGGATTCTTCTACTTAATTTCAAGACGAAATTTTTAAAAGTAGGAAATGCTGTGACAATTGTCAATTTTTCATATTCGTGTTTGTATTTGTATTTGTTTAACCGACCCGTTTAGTCGTTTCAATATATTCGTATTTGAAAGTTATCGATTTATATCAATCTCAATGATTAAAGTTTGTTTCCGTCCATTATTTATTTGTAGTGTTCACCTCCGAGCTAAAAAGTTAATAAAATAATCAAAGTTTGAAACCATACGAAGTGTAAACGTAAATAATCAACGAAAATTAAATATATCAAGTTTTGATTTAGTTAAGTATAATTATAAAGTTCAAGGTGCATAGTGTAAATAATGTTTAAAAACAAGCTATAAGGTTATATATAGTTTAAGGGCCAAAAGTATAAATATAAATCAAATTATAAATAATATAATAATAAAAGCCCAGCCCAGCCCCCCCCCACCCACCGTTTTTCCAATCAATCCGGCGCCAGTAACACGTAAACACGACATTTCAAGCTTTGTTTTACCCGTTAATCTAACCCAAACGTTGTCTCCACCAATATTAAACATTAACAAATGATTTAATTCATCATTTATAACCTAATTAACACTAATTAAGCTTCACCCGCCGGATTATATTCGAAGTAGTATAAACACGAATTAAACACGAAATTATCCAATTGACACTATAAAAAGGACACTAATCATCGTCCAAACGTTCTGCAAAAATTACATCACCCAAACAAATTAACCACAGCCTTCAATCCGTTCATCAAGTCTCATTCCGGCCGAGCTCGTTCGTCATCAAATTGTAACCTTTAAAGGTAATTGTTATATGATATCGTATTAGTTTCAAGCGTATAACAAAAACCCCTAGAATAAATCAATCAAACAATCAACAAATTTAGAGTATTAGATCTAGGGTTTGAATGAGGAAGAAGATGAAGTTAAAGATTTGTTTATATTCAACAGTTTCCATATTTTAAACAAAAATCAGTTTGGTTTAGTGCTTAAGTGGGTTTGTTGTGGTCATGACAACCCGGGTTCGAACCCGGGTCATTGCATATTCATTTTTGTATTTTTTTAAATCATGTTCATAGTTTTAATAAATCAAATATATATTTATTAATCATTATTAATTATATAAAATTATTTTTAAGTTAAATAAAAATTGATTTAGATTATTTTTAACCTTTGCAATTAAAAAGCCAAACTTTTACAAACCCTAAACATCGTTAAAACTCAAAAAATAAATATATAAATATATATATATATCGGTGTTATCGTTGTGAACTTTATAACTTCTAAACGACGACAATTATACTAAAACAAATAAACATACCGGTACCGCTAAAATGTCGTAAACATTATTATATGCATCTTATAAGTAATATTATAATAATAACTTGTTAGAATCCGATAGACCTAGTTACTAATATACGTTAAAATGTGTAAAGGTATATATACAAACAATAATACATGAACTTTAGAAGACATGTTATTTCCATTAATTAGTTAGTAATTCTCGTTTTATTATTATTTTAGCTCATGAGATTCGAAGTTTTTGGTTTCATATAACGCGCTTCGTTTCAAAGTTGTCATTTTAATTTCAACGGTGAGTTTCTCACACTCCGTTTTTACCCTTTTAAGTATTTGGGGGGTAACATATATATCCTATCAAAAATTCAATTTCTCTTATTTATTAATTACAGACTACAATTCATTACACAGACTTGTGTGTTTACTTGTTACTTGCTCAAATATTACGTGCATAGATTTTTTCGATAAGTATGATCATACGCCCCCTTTTGCACTTAGGACCGTGTTTCGAGTGGAAAAGGAACCCCGATCAGGGTATGGTGGTGCACAATCCCAACTGGAAAAGACCTTCATTTATTCTTTACACTCAGGACCTTTGATTCGAGTGTATATAACCCTTATATGTTTTTTCACAAGTATTCATGTAATTGTATGGTTTTTATATAGTATTTAAACTATGTGAACTCACCAACGATTAAGTTGGTTGACATTATTTTATATATATGTTACAGGTACAATTATTAGGGGATGAAACGGAAAGGACACTAGACCTATAATATTTTAAATAAGAATGGAACGTTTATTTTCGTTGTAAATTCCTTATTTGAAACAACTTATGTACTTGAAGCCTTTGAATGAATTAATGATAATATTGTCACTTAATAGTGTCACATGTGTTTTGAACAATTTGTATGTCACACCGGGCGTAATCCGATTTAGACAGGGTGTTACAGCTACTGTAGGAATTTGATCAAGAGATTCGGGACAAAAAAGGAAGTGAGAATGTTGTTGCAGATCAATTTTCTCGAATTATGGTGGAAGATGGAGAAAAGGACAGGCCCATTAACGTGTCCTTCCCGAATGAGCACGTTTTGGCAGTCTCACAGAATCCCTGGTTTGCTCATATTGTTAATTTTAAAGTTGCAGGTGATATCCCGGAGCATTGCCCAAGGAGAAAGAAGAAACACTTGATGTCACAAGCCAAACAGTACATTTGGGATGACCCGGACCTGTTCAAAATCAGTGCAGATAAGATGATCAGACGATGTATACCAGAGGAGGATGTTAGAACGGTGTTGGAACACACACATTCGTCGGCGTGTGGGGGTCAATTTAGTGGCTAGAAAACTGCTAGAAAAGTCCTTACGAGTGGATTCTTTTGGCTATCATTGTTTAAGGATGCTCATGAGTTCGCGACACACTGTTTAAAGTGTCAACAACTCTGGGGCATTTCTAAGAAGGATGAGATGCCCTTGAACCCGATCCTAGTAATTGATATTTTTTGTGTTTGGGGGATCGTTTTCATGGGCCCATTCCCCGAATTCACACGGTAATTTATACATCCTAGTTGTCATCGACTATGTGTCTAAATGGGTTGAAGCGATAGCCACTAGGACGAATGATCACACAGTCGTTTGCAATTTTGTGCAGACTAATATATTTTCTAAGATTTGGAGTCCCCCGAACCATCATAAGTGATGGCGAATCTCATTTCAAAAACTTTAATTTGGTAAATTGCTTACATGATACGGTGTTGATCATAGAACTGCAACTCCTTACCATCCACAAACGAATGGACAAGTTGAGGTTTCCAATAGGCAAATTAAATGGATTTTACAGAAAACTCTTCGGACGGACCGAAAGGATTGGTCAACCAAGTTGACCGATGCTCTATGGGTTTACCGAATCGCGTATAAAACGCCAATTGGAACCACTCTTTATACACTTGTGTATGGAAAGGATTTTCATTTATCGGTAGAGATTTCACAAAAAGCATATTGGGCTACTAAACATGTTAACATGAATTATGATGATGCAGGTAAGGCAGGGAAGTTGGCTTTGTGCGAGGTTGAGGAGTTAAGAGATGATGCGGATAATTGTGCATCCGCTTACAAGGAAAAGATGAAGAAGGTTCATGATGCAAATATCTGGATGAAAAATTTTGAAGTTGGACAAAAGGTTTGGTTATACTACACGAGGATGAAGCTCTTCCCGGGTAAGTTGAAAAGTAAGTGGACGGGCCCGTATTCGGTTGTGAGAGTCAGAAACCATGGTCAATATGAGATTGAGGATTTTGATGACCATGTGAGGCAAGTGGTGAATGGTTATAGATTGAAGCCATACTTGGAAATGAAGGATATTGACGAGATGGACAAGGAATCGGTGAGTTTCATTGTGACTTCACCGGTCTATGAAGACAATTGAGAGTTCGAGGCACTTTCGAGCAGTAGACATGAAATTCAGCGCTTAAGGGAGGCAACCCGGGGTTTGTAAGTGTATGTCCAGTTTGTTTTCATTTTGTTGAGTCTTGTATTGAGTGTCGTCTTGAGTTTTGTGCAGCAAACATCAAGTGTGGGAAAGCTTGTTTGAAGAGTTGGAAGTTCATGAAGTTCGGTAAGAGTTTAGTCAATTACACGTCTTTCCAGGTACGAAAAGTATGTTTTGAGTTCAGAAACTTGTTCAGGGTGATTTCGGGATGCCGAAAAGTGGTCGGGTCGGAAAATGTCCAGACCCATGTCGTGAAAAACTTTCTGCTAACAAAGCCCATCGCGATACGCGATGGGCTTACAAACATCTTCATCGCGTATCGCGATGGAGCAGGCATCTCTGACATGAATGACGTCATCGCGTATCGCGATGGGGTCAAACCTAAATTGCAATCAATTTGGGTCGCGATAAGAGACTCAAGTGTATTTAACCCATCGCGTATCACGATGAGTCATAAAAGATCCAAAATAAATAACAAAACCCGTCTCTTCTTCTTCCTCATCACTTCTTCTTCTTTTTTTCTGTCACCGCCGGCCACCACCGCTCACCACCATCACCTCCGTTCACCACCACCACTACCCACCGTCTCCATCCGCCACCATACCACCACCATCCACCACCTCTATCACACGACACCACTGTTATCAGTCCTCCATCACCGCCGCCGTTCACATCAACCAACTCCGGCCACCGTTGTCGATCATCATCATTATCACCAGTCACCACCATACACCACCACCTTCGTCAATACCCCCACTGCCATCCAGGTACGCCGTACACCATCTCCAACACGTCTGTCCACCACCACTGTACAACCACCTTCGTCGTCAACAGTCATCGTCTCCGCCGTCCAATCACTACTGTTACTGTTCAATATTATTATTGATCTGACATCGAGGTAAGTTTTTATATTATTTTATTTTTTCGAGTGTGAATTTGATAATGTTGGTTGGATATTCAAGATTTTTCGGGTGGTTATTATCGGGTTAATTATGTTTACCGGGTTGTCGGGGTAGTTTGTTTGGTTTTAATTAAAGTTTAGGAGATTTGAAATTGTTAATGTTTGTCGGATTTGTAGGTGGTTTGGTTACTTAGTGTGCAATTTGGTTGTCGGTTTTACTAAACGTAACTTGTGATGAATCGGGTTGTTGAATTCAAAATTTTAAAAATCATTAAATTATTATTATTATTATTATTATTTTAATGATTGTGAATTAGAAAAATAAAACGAGATCTTTTTGAACTTGATTTCAGAATATCTTATATCCTTAACCGGATATATCACATAATTTTTTTACCGATATTTTGTTTGCTTGTTTGCATGTGAATCGAGACAGTCAGTCTGTGCGTTTATTTTGTTCGTGCCAGCTTATTAATAGTCGTTTGTTCGTTAATAGTCGAGTCGAGTCTTTTATGTGTTTGTTAATAGAGTCTAAGGGATGCATTGGTAGTTCGGAATTGAATTGCAAATTGATTGACCGCCCGTACTCAATCTCCATTTGGGCGGAACAATCTTGTTTTATTAATATTGTGCAGGATGTCGCCGAATTTTTTGTTTTTATTTATTTTTATTTTAGTATTTTAATATTATTTTATTATGAGGGGCGGCCGCGATTGAAATGCAATACGGTCATTGCCACAATCCTTGTTGACATATCTAACTTGAAAGTTTGATTTTACAGATATGTCTAATAGCGTCGCCAGGCGCAAGAGGCAGAGGACCCAACCTGAGAGTTCGGGCCTCCGTGGTCCTGTTGCTCCTCCTCGGGGTGATCCCGAGTCGCATCGATTTATTCAGCAGCGGTCGATGCGCATTATACAATATGATGGTCAAGGGTTACCGATTACTCTTGACATCGAGCACGAGGATATTGTGGGTGACGGTCATCGTACCCACCACATGATATCGAGATTCAACATTCACGGCAACGAATACGCGAAGCTGGGCAAGATTCGAGAGATGCAGCTATAAGGCCACTGTTCGTTTGACTGGACGCTGCTACGGGATTTGGGCATCGACGCCCAAGTACGTGATTTATGGACGCATCTGTGGATTCAGGTGCTCGTGTGTGACTCGATTCCATATGTCGAGCTCACACGTGAGTTTTATTCGACTTTTAACCACACATCCACCGATTTTCTTGAGCCACATGTGGTTTCATTCTCATTGGGACGACATCTTTATGAGATGTCGGTTCCTGACTTCGCTGTGGCCACCGGATTTTATACGGTCGAGCATTTTCGGACTTCGGAGTTCCTGCAAAGCATTCGTGACTACACAATGCATGCTCAGCGAAGCCATGAGCACTGGCTCACGGAGGACCATCTCGGGCAGTTTTGGGAAGACATCGCCGACGGGGCCCACTACAGCATTGTTGTGGAGTCGTCCATCAGGGACCTCGTTCATCGCTACATCCATAGGATCGTTGCTCGTACTATCGTGGGCCGACATTCGGGTCACAAGAAGTGCAGAAACCTTGATCTGCTGTGTCTTCTTTCAATCATTGCCCACCGAGAGGCCAATATGGCGATGATGCTGCTCTTGTCATTCGCACTAGGTCGCAGCCTACAGGGATCCTCGGCACGTTTATCATTAAGGCCATATATCACGAGGATCGCCGAGCGACTCGGGGCGTTCGACCGTTATCTGGTTGGGTTCTTTACTCCATGGCCAGCTACAGGGTCTTTTGGATTGGAGGAGGCTCGTCGGGCCGGGATCTATGAGCTTTATGATCCACCGGCGTTAACTCCGGCCAGACAGGGACCGCATGTGCCACCGCCTCCAGGATAAACTGCTGCCGCGTCATTGCAGATGAGGATTCCTACCCATCGGCAGCACGTGCTGATCCGGCGCATGATGCGCCTTCAGCAGCAGTATCCGCTGAGGCAGCCAGCACCTTCATTAACACAGCCGCCACCATAGCAGCAGCAGCCAGTCACATTAGAGATGATTTATCAGCAGCAGAGGGAGATGCGGGAGGATGCTCGGGCCCATATGGATGAGACGCAGGCCCGCCATGATGATTATTTTTGGTTGCTTTTTGTTCATTTGCAGGTACCGATTCCGCCTTCGATGACCATATATATAGAGCGGCCTGCAAACCCACAGGATGGTGATGAGGATGCGCCACCACCACAATAGCTTTGGTTACCATTTTTGCTTTATTTTGTTTTTATTCTCGTTGTCTGTATAATATTAATATTATATTGGGATTATTGTATGGGGTAACTGGTTGGGCTTATTTGTATATATATATATATATCTTTAGCTGTGGCTGTTGGGTTGTTTTATTTATATATTTTGTTGTATGTGGAACTTTGTGGGTGTAATTCACTATAAACCCTAACGAGACCTCTCTCGTCCACCCAAACTATCGGGGGTAGGGCTGGCAATTCGTGTCTTAACTGGTTTAACAAGTAAGAGGCGACACGCATGACACAAATATAAAACTTGAATATGATTCTTTTAACTACTTTATATTCCATGACTATAAGACAGTTTAAGTTTTGTGTACCAATAAGGGATAACGAGGGAGTCTAACATACTAATTTCAATTATTTAACAAAATAAGAAAATCACATACCGCACTTTTTTGATTAACAGGTCTTATCATGTCTTTAACATGTACCCAATTGCCAGCCCTAATCGGGGGTTTAAAGGGCTTGTTGCATACGCTAAATGCAATCGTGATTCCTAGGAAAGTGAGTTAGGTCTTTTAACATTTTTAATTTGTTTAAAAAAATTTATTATGAGACGAGTTAATTCGGCTCGGTAATTATTTTAATAAATTTAACATAAAATCATTTTTATAACTCTTAAAAGACCTAAGTCTTACACTTGTGAGAAGCTTGCTTCTACACGTCTCGATATTTTGCAGGTTCGGTTGTCAGTTTTGGTATTTCGTTGAGAAAAGTGTTTACGAGAGTTCGCGAGCCGATTTTTCCATTCTATTGTCGATGATATCAGGTGATTTTAGTTTCATAATCTATTTTGTTTTTATTAGTTTGAATGTTAAAAGTGTAATTGTAAAATTGCTAGTAGAACCATGAGCCCCGAGTTTTTAAATTGTTAAACAGTCAATTTCAACCCCGTCCCTCAAATGTTCATTAATTGTTTAAATATTTTAACATTGAGGACAATGTAAACCTCAAGTGTGGGGATGGGGAAAATTTGAAAATTTTAGTCCGATAGTACCTCGAAGAGTGTTCGGAAACCAAAGTTGTTAACTGTTAATTATTGTTATTAATGCCAAGTTATAGGTTTCTGGCCATGGTTGGTTTTTCAGCTTCTCGATAATCTTACTAACAAATGTTCTCAAAAAGAGAAGTTGAAAATGGGGTCATTTAGGCGAAGGTAACGAGTCAAGGGGACGGGTATACATGTTTCATATCGGCAGCTCATTATTCCAGATATATTGTGAGATGGCACCTATACTTAATACACATATTATATAATAGATATAAAACATGTATTACATCATTTATTGAGGGAAACCGATATGTTTTACAGAATTAGAACTTGCTTGTCACATGCTTTTTGAGATCTTAATACCACCACCTGTATAGAGATTAGGGCTTTAGAAAACCCTTACATAAATTTTTCCCCCACTAAATAAAAATTCCTTACCCAACATTATCCCCCTAGGAGCCCGTTTGGACCATATTCCTTATCATTTATTAAACTGAACATTACACATCATTTCAGCCTTGGCCTTCATTTTATTTTAACCCTGTGTGATGAAATCCAGTTTGTTATCAGGTTGTATATAGTCAGTTGTTGAGCATAGTACACAATGAACGTATGCCTCGGTTGAGTTGTAAATATGTGTTTGTCAGAGTTGTATATTTATTTGCTTCTGTGTACTATCTATCAGTTTAAAAAAAATTGAAAAATTCAGCAAAAAGCCGAAAAGAAGTTTGCTCTTAATCAGTTATGTAATTAGCAGTCTGTTTCTTTTTTATTAGTTGTCTTTGTATTTGTAAACTGGGTTTCATCCACTTTAGTCACTATGCCTAATCCGCACCCAAACCTAAGCCTCAGGAAAACTTTAGTCCTATTCTTTATGCAACCGATGGGTAATGGGTGGAGATAAGAATGTCCTGCAAGCTTATTAAGTTGTGACTCATACTTGGTATTTGAGGGCAGAGACAAATACTGGCACATCTTTTGCTAGTCCGGATGTTAAACCGAAAGGAGTGTTGATAGTGTGAGGGGTATGAACATGTATGCCTTAACCGGAAACAAAGTACACTCGTCTGGGCGGCTCTATTGTTTTTATAATATCATTTAACCTTATTTGTGGGATGTCAATCTAGAAAGTGTCAGTCTGGAAAGCTGGGTATGACCTTAAACCTTACTAGTATTAATGGTAATAATTTACATACCTATGATGGAGGTTGATGTTTGCTTTAGAGTTTGTTTGAGGGCAAGCAAATGATAACTGTGGGGATGTGATGTTTGGTTAATTTGTATATGCTTTAGTTCGTTTATTTATTAGTTGTAACTGTTTATTGTGGGAACTTCGATACTTCATACGTGTTTATTGGATTTCAGGTCACGGATGTTAAAGTACCTAATTTGGACTTGTTGAGCCACGGGATGAAGACCCAGGACGTCAACACGCATAACGAAGAAATAATAATAAAGAATTCTGCTGGTAACATGGCCCATCGCGATACGCGATGGGCGGGCTTGAAGACCCATCGCGTATCGCGTTAGGTGTTAAATGATATTGACTTTTGGTCCATCTCGATACGTTATGGACCACTGAAGATCCCATCGCGTATCGCGATGGGTGACGCAGACGGGAATTTTAGGGTTTTATGTTATGTTCATCAAACACGGCCCCATTCTCCCATAACCACTTCTAGGCGATTTCCAGAGTAGAAGAGAGGCGATTCCATCATACCGGATCATACTGAGGCCAAGTACATGCTCCATATCATCACTATTGAAGATTCTATGATGTCGACGCTCGGCTAATCTCTCTTATTCATTCACGGGATGTAGAGTTTGTATTTATTTCAGTTTTGAATGTAACCATGGCATACTATTTGTAATTATCTTTGATTGATCATTGAGTAGTATTATTGTGCATTCAATCGGTTTAGGTTTACGTTCATTATAACGATTTGTTTGTCGGTTGCTATAGTAATTGCTCAAAGGGTTGTTTAACTATATTGAATACAACGAAGCACACAATTGCCCTTTGTTAAGTCACACTGGCAGAGACCGTTTGACAACCAGTGTCGTGTGTTAGCGATTGTTGGTGCCTAAGGTTTAACTTGTTAATCAGTCTTTAGTCAGTCTGTGATAATCAACCTGTTAGGTTGCATGAGAAACTGTTTAATTACATTCTTGAACCCGGGGATGATTCATCTTTGTTAATTTTTTGAATTCGTGAATTTGCTTAATCAATATTAAAACCAACTGATTTGCTTGTGTGATCAGCACTAAAACTTGTTATTTCATAATATCATAAACTTGTTTGCACGATTTACATTGACCACATACTCCTTGTGTTCGACACCCTACTTACCCTAGCTTGCTTAGGTGATTAGGAACTGATTATAAGTATTTTTGACTAGATAGCGAAGTTTAGCATCAGCGTGCAACCCAGTTTCTAGGGTTCATGGATTTATTTAAATCCAAAGTGTCTAATTGAGGCTTTTGTTTGGGGAATTTGAAGTGTTGAACAAACAACATAAGTTTCTTGCTATAATTACCGTGATATTTGGGTGATGAGGTCTAGAACGTGGGAGCCAGTCGAGGAACATTTGTTTTAAAGATGATGGCAGCCTTTTTAAAGGCCTTTGTAAAGGTATTGTCACTTTCAAATTTTCGTTCTTCAGTTTAGGTGAATTTGGGTCAGAATCGATTACGGTTAAGACAACACAGGAGGGGGGTTTCTTGGGTTCAGTTTTAACAGACAACAACGATTAAAAGTAAAAGGAAATGTGCAAAAAAAAAAAATAATAAGCATAAATATGCTGAAAGAATAATATAAACTTCATACACATGCTAAAACTATAATATAAACTGCATATTTACCAGTTTAAATATAATAGCCAAAATAACAATAGTGTTAGTTGTAGTGTTAGATTCTAATAAAAGTTCAATTGTAATTGAAAAAATTAACCTATTTGAGTAAGTTGTTGGAAGGACGGGTCCGGTGGTCGGTGTCATGGCGGTGTTAGGAACCGACCAGAAAAGGGTGGGCGAGGTGGTTGCCCTGCTGTTGCCGGTTTCTGTTTGGAAGCGGCGGTGTTCCGGTGGCCGTGAAACCCCAAACTGAAATCAGTGTGTTGTTCCATCTCATTCTAACTGGCGGCGGTGTTTTCATGAACTTACATTATGTTAACAACGAATTATTGTAGCAAATGGAATATTTTTCAAACAACTTACGGCGCCTTGCGTATGTGATTTGTGACGTTAGATTCCCATGGCACCGTGTCAAGGACGAGTTTAATAAGAAATATGGAGGAAGCAAAGTTTTAATTGTTGCTACGAAGAGCCTCAACAAATCATTTGGGTACCTAAGCACCTTTTATCTAAAAATGTTTTTTTAATTAAATTTTGAAGTGCTAATGACTTGGGTGGATTTCAGGCCAAAACTGAAGGAGCAGATGAAATGGTGCATTGCTCATCCAGTCTCTGAAGTCAAGGGAGTTAAGATAGACAACATTGAGAAGGTAATATTATTAGACGAAAATATTAATCACATGCAAAACGGTTTGGTCGGTTGGTAACAAGTAAAAACGGGTTGTTTTAGAAGAAGGTATCAGTTTGGTTAGGGTCAAACTGGTTCGGCCAAAATAGACTCAAATTGTAATGAGTTATTTTGGAAAAAGAAAAAATAGTTTCCTTGCATTTTCAAAAGAATGATATCAGTTTGGTTGGGTCAAACTGGTTAGACCAAAACAGACTCAAATTGAAATGAGTATGTTACAAAAATCAAAATTTAGTTGCCTTGCGTTTTCAAATTGGAAGAATTGGATACGTTTGGTGTGTTTAATCGGGTCTAGATATGTTGGATTTTGTTTAATCGAATTTTGATTTGCTTCATGTTGGGTTCACTTAACAAGAATTCAGGTTTTTATTATAAATGTTTGAATTTATATTTCTTCTTTGAGTTGTTTGATGCATTTGTTTATGTTTGTTGTTTTTGTCCTAATATGAGGAATGTTCATGTTGAGGCTGAATTTTTTACTTCTAACTCAACAAAATGGTATACAGGTTGTTGCAGGTACAACCAAACAACCCAAATTCCATAAAAGCGTAATGCAGAAGCAACAGCCCTCTTGGTAGTGCAGCAGCAACAAGCAACCCTTTTGAAGCATCTAATAAGCAGCAACAGTCTCTTTTGAGAGTATCTAACAAGCAGCAACAAACACTCCTTTTGGACTACACTAACATAGGCTCACCCGCTGCAGAGCCGTCTCATGGGTAAGCTAAATGAGGCAATGGTTTTAGGCCTCTAGATTTATAGGGCCTCCATCTTAAATAAGAGTTATGTATTATGAGATTTTGAAAGTAGAATTCTTTTAAAATTAGTAACTCATTGATGAACTACAGCTAAGGATGATTGCTTCATAATCATTATCACGGTATATCATCTATATTATATAATTCTTGTATACTCTCTAGCGCTATACGCATATAGAAAAGAAAATAAAAAGGCCTCAACATTTTAGTTAGCTTTTAGGCCTCCGAGGACGTTGAGCCGGCGTCCTGCTGCTATACAAATACTTTTGTACTAACATTATTTGCATTAGTTTCTTTGTGCTAAAATTATCTTTTGTAAAGTATAGCTAATAAGTATATGTAGCCAACATTACGTGATGTTATAACTTATAACCACAAATGTCTACTAAAACTTAACAACCCTGACACAACGCGCGGGGTCTAAATTCTAGTTGCCATGTATTTAACATGTCCGGAGACATGTCATAAAATATAAATGGAGTTAAAGATTTGTTACCTTGGGATTTTTATCAATAACAAAACTGAAAGTTTGAAGTAACACTCGTAATATTTTATCATAACCCATAGAAAACTCGAAGATTGATGGATATCCCTGAATCCCAACAGGTAATTACAAATTAATAAAAACTCGATGGCTGTGGGACGAGCCCTAATATCGGGGTATGTGTTTAGGAGTAGTTAACCCGTCCTACACTCGACCCATTATCATCCCTACGAAGGACCACCTAAGGGATACGTCCTTCTCATGTTTACGTATTTTGGCCATTAACAATCTAGAGAAAAACCGGTTATTTTATACATAGTGTTACATATTACTTTTCTACCTGATTATGTTAGTCGTAGTGATTTTATATTTAATATTTAGGTATTTTGTCAATAGTTTTCTCTAAATCTTCAAAAAAAAATATGTACATACAAGCTTTAAAAAAAAATGAAAATGAATTAATTAAGTTCACGTTGGTGTTCATTTGACACACAAAATATGAAAGACAAGATTTTACCAATTAGCACAGCAATGAACTTTTTCAAACGTAAATATATGTGCTTTTAAATTAGCACAAATGCAAACCAACGAACGATCGGTTAACTATTCCAGAAACATTCAACAGGATATTGTTTATGTTTGTTTAATAATCAAACGAACATGAACAATATTTATTTTACACAGGTTTTCTTAGTTCATTTACGTTTGTGAACGTTCTTTTATGTTGGTTTATGTTCCTTTATGTCCGTTTATATATGTTGGTAAATGTTCATTTACATCTTAATAGAAACTAATTACATTTTAACCGGATGAGTCATTAATATAATCGTTTTATTTTTGTTCACTTGAGTTCATTTAAGTGCGGTCATTTATGATTGTTTATGTTTATTTGTGTTCGTTTACGTCTCACTACTAGAAAAAAGGCTTTTAATGACTTGCATTGCGAGTCATAAATGGGTACAGATGACTCGCAAACGCGAGTCATTGATAGCCCAGTCATAAAGCAATTATGATTTGCACTCGCGAGTCATAACTTATGACTCACATTTTATGACTCGCTTTTATGACTCACATTTAATGACTCGCGCTTATGACTTACACCTTATGACTCTCATTTATGACTGCAATTTATAACACGCAAATTTGCGAGTCGTGGTATTATTTTAAAAAAAAATTATTTTACTATTTTATTATTATTATTATTATATTAATGACACATTTATACAAAATAAACCTTTCATTTCATTTCTTAAATAAGCATCCTACATCAAAATGTCACAAAAAATATTTAGTTAGTCAATACAAGAAATCATTCTCGGAAAACAAACTGAACTGCATAGCTCGGCCATTCTTCACTAACCGCATCAAGATCCGCATCCGTGTATACCTCTTTGCCTCCACCAACCTAAGAAAAAAAGGCGTTACAAACTTGGTCGGGTCAAAACATATTCGATCAAAACAAACCAATAAGCAAAAGAGTAAATTACACTTACATTGTTATTGACGAGTATGTCAAGTCCGTCACGAACTATCTCCTTCATGAAGTTTAAGATATAATATCCGCACTCTATACTTCCCGGTTGAGTTTGACACTACAGAATAACATAGTCCAAGTTACAAATTATGATTGAATGATAATACAAGTTTGTTTTTGTGTGTGTTGAACTGAAGGCAATCTAATAACTAAAAACATCATCTCAACCTCATCTTCAAGTTTAACGAACCGTTGATTCATCATCTTCTTCCCCGTGTCCATGTAGTACTTAACGGTCTTGGGTAAGAAAAAATATTGGCGTGGAGTAACAAATTTACCCATCCCACGTACTTCCTCAGTACCAAGGGCCTGTGTAAGCACATCATAGTTTCCACGTACTTCCTCATTACTTCCTGATTGTTGTAGCTTAGGAATCATGTTTCCAAACTATACTTATTAGGAATCAATAGATAAAAAATATACAATCAATTAGGGGGTGCAAACGAGCAAGCCGCTCGCGAGCTCTCGAGATCGGCTCGTTAAAAAACGCGAGCTTAGAAAATAAGCTATACAAAAACTTTAAATTTTGGATGATTCTGTTTGTTTAAGATAATAAAATTAAGCCATACTAGTTTTAATCTAACTTTTTACTAAATAACATTTTTTATTTGATTTTTAATTTTTAATTTTTAATCATTGTTGCTCAGCAGCAAGTATGATGCCTGGTGCATACACACTTTCTCACATGTTTTTTTTACATGCTTGGGCAAAGACATTGGACCAAATTCTGGACTGCATCAGTTTAAAAGTACTGTTTATTAATCACTTATCGCAAATTTTGACCCTTGGTGCTTAGAAAGAAACCGATCAAAGGTCACTCACTCTATATGCATATTTACTTGATAAACAACTTAGAAAGAAACCGAGCTCGAGCTTTAAAGTAAGCTCGTTTAATAAACGAGCCCGAGCTTTACTTATCGAGCTCGAGTCGGCTCGCAAGCCTAAACGAGCCTATCATTTGTATACATTTTAAAATATATATTTAATAATTATTAATTAATATATATAAATTTATGAAAAAATAAATAAATATAACCATATAATATATATATATGTATAGTATATATATATATATTATTTTATACATAAAGTTATAATAGAAATAATTGATAATTATATAAAAAATAATTGATAAATTGTAAACGAGCCGAGCCTGAGCAAAATCTACTCACGAGCCGAGATCGAGCTTTGAAAATATAGCTCGAAACGAGTCAAGCTCGAGCTCTGTGTAAATTAAACGAGCCGAGCTCAAGCCTAGTCGAGCTCGGGCTCGGCTCGGCACGTTTGCACCCCTACAATCAATAAAAAAACTTACAATTGTATCAACAATCACTTGGACATTAGAGTCGAAACCTCCCTGGTTTTAGTTCTCTAGCTTTTTTCCACAACAATGACCTATCAATCTCCTCTTCCTCCTTTCCGGTTCCTTGCATCTAAACAACATGAATCATGTTGCAAAGAGTCAGCGCGCGTGCAGTCCCGGGTTAGCGCGCGCGAATGCCTTTTAATTGAGTATTGTTAAGGATGATTGTATATTTTTGAACTTGTTACTTCTTTTAATCGGTATAATTCACTCTTTGAAGTTACTGTTTGTTTCCTTAATATTGAATGTTTGAACTTGTTAGTTTCATATAAGCTAAACTGTTAGTTGATTGAGTATAAATCCTATAAAAGCCATAACATAGTTCAGTGTTTGTTCTCACGCATCTTCTTTACATTGTTTAATTTCATATATGCCGTAAAAGTCTTGTTTTAGTTGATGTATAAAAACTAATCTTTTTAATTTATGAGTTGTTGATGATAATGTTCAGCGCGCGCCATCAGTTTAGCGCGTGCGCGCGGTCCGGTTCAGTGCGCGC